>NW_026607160.1:142500-361105 GCF_029890125.1 Rhinichthys klamathensis goyatoka | reverse complement strand
TTAAACTGCATTAATTCCTGATATTCCTCATGATGTCTGAGGCTCTTCAGAGATTCCTGCTGGACAAGCAGTCGACAGGAGTTTTATACGGATAGTTTCTAATAAAGGCTAAACACGGCTCCGTATGCATAAACTCCTCACTCAGTATATATTTTGATCTTAACGTTTTGAAGATTAGATTAAATTTGATTTTTAAATGTGCTTGCTTAAATAGAGTATTATATGGGCTTAAACGGTAAATAATTAGATGTTACATATTTTCCTCGTGTTCAAACTTAGATTGTACAAACAAATTTACATCAATATCCTGTACCAGTGTATCATCTATATATATATATATTAACAACCATCCATTTAATTTGATGTGAATTACTGACTTTATTTTTGTGTTTGTGTATTGCAGGTGATGCTGTTGTGCAACAATTTGACAGATTTCTCTCTGCATGACACAAGTGAGGATCAACGACTTGATGCTTTTCTTCATCGAACTCTAAATGTGTATCAGAGTTTCTTCAGCTCCTCCTGCTGTTATCATGGCCAACTCTGGCGGAGAGAGACTTGCAACATGAAGTCAGGAACCGTTGAAGCCCAGAGACTCGTCTGAGACCGGGGAAGTGGAAATGTTGAGTCTGAGTTTAAACTAAAAGCGAGTGTGAATTAAGGCTCACGCATTCTCTTATTTGCAAAGTTTAAACTGTTCAATTTATTTAGCACTTTAAATTTACATATTAAGTTTCAGCCTTTAAAAGTTCAGAGTTTTTTTAGTTCAGGCTGATTGAATTGGAAATTTGTATGTCTACAAATAAATGTTGACATTTTAAGCTGTCTCCTGAGCCGTTTCTAATTCATCATCGTCAACCTGAATGGTTACAATACAGAATTTGGGACATTGGTATTTAAAAAATGTGTGTATAGTAGGGGTGTAACGGTAGGTACATGTATTCGTCCTGAAACGTACGGTACGGAACGAATACATCAAAGCCACTAGATAAGACAATCTCTGGAATACATTCAGTCACACAAGGCAATTCACAATCCAGTCCAAAAGGGGGCGCATATGGTAATGTAACGCTGTTTGCTAACCAGGTTTATATATCTTAACAAGTGTTTCAACTGCGGAAAGATATCAATGAAACAGTTTGAGAATAATATCTCACGTAGCATTATTTACCTCAGGCATTTAGTGTCGACAGCAGTTCACTAGAGAAATCAACTCTAGAGAAGCATTTCATATATGCACTATATTAGCATATTCATTATATTTACTTAACCTGTTAGTTATGTCTGGATTATTTAATGTATGTTTAAATAAATTTGTCATGAAAACAAGTTATGACAGCTACTGTAAAAGTCAATGAAAAACCTGATTTATGTACAATTTACAGTAAATTTTTTGGTGTTGATTATATCTAAAAATAAATAGGAACTCAATTTAATAATTTGGGCTCTGTTGTTAATTGTAATCGTTAATATTATAGTAGTGTGTAATTATAGATAGATATTTTTTTATCCTGAATAATTTTTTTATTATAATAGAATTATTTTAAACAAAGACATTTGTTTAAAAAAAAAAGTGAAACTTTTTGTTTAGTTTTCTCCCCTGCTGTACCGAACCGTGACTTCAATACCGAGGTACCTACACCAAACTTAAAAAAGGCATTAAAAGCATTATATTAGATTAGAAAATAGAAACCCTGATTTTTACTTGGATTTAAAACACAAGCACTGATGTTTTACAATAAAGTGATACAATGATAACTAATTTGTGTCAGGATCGCACATTACTCATATAGAAATAAAGTGTTATTTACCGTTATTTCACACACAAAAAAAGACAAGTGCTTTTTCAGTCCCGTATGTTTGTTTATTTATAATCGCACAAAACAACACTGGGGTCGAAAGCATGCACATAAAAAAGTGATACATTCTTACGTGTACATTACGTTTGATCATCCATTGATCGTTTCTTTAATTTTTCCACCAAGTTATATGATCTGAGGAGCTTTGAGCGCCTTCTCCAGTCCCAATATAGTGTAATGATTTCAGCCAGAGCAACGGATGAAACTCCCGAACCCAGAGTTTCTCTCTCATGCCACTCGGAGTGATGATGATGATGATTATCTGAAGTCTGAAGCTCACGCGCATGAATCAGTGACAGAAGTAGAGTAATTTCAGTCTTCATCTTTGAAACAAAGTCTGTCAGCAGTGACGGATTAAGACTCTTTGGCCCTGGCCACTGACACCTATCATACTCTACTGGAAGTCGAAACAAACTATACACTCAATTCTTTTTCAAGATTTACCCATTTCAATTAATATTACAATTACATGAAAATCAAATTGAATTGAATAATCCTTACATAGCCTATTATTCATATTATGAACTAAGAGAAGAGACTGTTGCGCGCTTGCAGTTGCGGCGCTTGCAACCATAGACTGTAAAAAAAAGTCTTGCAACCCGTTTTGAATTTAAGATTGCGCGGGACGTTTTGATGAGCTTAGGCTGGAAATCCCAGTCACAGTCTGGCAACACTGCATGCACGAGTCTGGCAACAGAGACCGAGAGTAACGATCACCTAACTTCTCTGAAAGAGATCAGCTTCACTTTTCTGAGACTCACCGAGAACTGAAGCATTAGACCCAGCGATCTCTCCTCGATAACCACACTGAGCTCAATATGCCTTTACTTCTGGACTCTACACCCGCAACACCCACTGTAACCCGCCGGACAGCTTTGTCTTTTCCACAGATACTGCAGTGGTTCACTTGGGTCACTGGTTTGGTTTCAGCTGCATTTCAATGCTCGTCTTCTCCAAAGCTACGGCTCGTCGCACAACTGTTTTCGACAGCAAGCATGGTTGCTTCGGGTGTACTTCACTTGGTTCACGTGTTCTCAGACGAGTTTAGCTGGATGAACCTGATTTCAGCTGTGTACAAAATTGGATCCGGTGTAATATCTTTGATTCGGGAGTTCAGAGGATTTCAGCGCTTGACCAGAGCAGCTCAACAAGCCGATGACAACATAATATAACGCGCTGAGATCCAGGCAGTCGAGGGAACTGAGGGAACTGGGGAAAGGGAATAATCACTAATGAATAACGAATGAAAATATGAAAAATGACTAAAAACAATAATTTAAAAAAAACTGACTTATTTATTGTTTAGTGTTTTAATGTAGGCTACTCAAATGTGACACTTCTCTGGTCCAGTATGTCTGTATAAACTGGCTTCAGAAACTAACGTTAGCCGTTTGAACAAACTTCAGTAGCCTATCACTGAAGTTCAACAGAAGAGAGAGGATCCTTCAGTTTGCATCGATGTCTTTCATCTATCATCTTCAAGAGCGAATGTGATGGGACTGTCTTCCAGTTCCTGACAGTTCTTGAGATCGAGCTGTTGGGTTGGAAAACTCCTTGTAATGGTTGATTCAGTCTGTAACTCAGAACAGTAAAACATCTGGATTGCTGCTGTTGGTGATCAAAAATGCCAAGATGACAATGTTGATATGGAGGATGATGTTTCTCCTCATGACAGTGACTGAACAAGTGACATGAACAAGAGTGAATCTAAAAAGAAGAGTGAAATCGAAAAGATGCCAAACTCGTAGCCAAAATGGAGAAACTTGAAATAGAAACAGCGCTTGCAGAAAGCAATGCTGAATTAAAGGTAGCCTACTGAAAGAACATGAAAAATCAGAAGATGGCCGAGGCCGAGATACAATCTAAGTCAAGAAGAGGAATCCACCAGAAGCCAAAAGAACTGAAACAGCAGATCGACGATTCACCAGGTCATTCATCTGAGAGGAAAAGTAAAATGAAGGCCATCTCAAATCCAGTGTTTCTTGCACCGCTATTAGACACATCAAGAGCTACAGACTACAGTAGTAATCGTCAAGCAGATGACAACATTATTCACATTATGCAGAAGCAAAATGAATTGACAGAATTGCTTGTGAAACAGCAGACAATTCACAAAAACAGGCCAGTCCACCCAAGTTATGCTCAATGCCTTTGAGAAACCATGTAGGCCTATGTTTTGCGCAAAGGATCATGCTCTCGAGTCGTGCAGTGAAATAAAGGAGCAGCCACATATAGTGTGTGGAATTTCTGAAGTCTAAAGGCATGCTTTTGTATGCTTAACTCAAGGCCATATTAACCTGCAAAAGAGAAGTGTCACATTCAGTCATTTGAGTACATTAAAACACTAAACAATAAATAAGTGTCCGGTTTTTTATTATTTCAAGCCATTTGTCATCTTTTCATTCATTATTTTCCTTTTCCCTCAGTTGCCTGGATCTCAGCGTGTTATATTATGTTGTCATCGGCTTGTTGAGCTGCTCTGATCAAGTGCTGAAATCCTCTGAACTCCCGAATCAAAGATATTACACCGGATCCAATTTGGTACACAGCAGAAATCAGGTTCATCCAGCTAAACTCATGATCTGAGAACACTTTAACCAAGTGAAGTACACCCGAAGCAACCATGTTTGCTGTCGAAAACCACTGCAGTATCTGTGGAAAAGACAAAGCTCTCCGGCTGGGTGTAGAGTCCAGAAGTAAAGGCATATTGAGCTGGTGTTGTTATGGGGGAGAGATCGCAGGATCAGCTGTCTTATGCTTCAGTTCTCGGTGAGTCTCAGAGAAGAGAAGGTGATCGTCGCTGAGGGAGAACGATCTGATTTCCAATGGCAGAAAATACTTTCGGTCTCTCTGTTGCGGGCTCGCACAGTGTTGCCAGATTGGGACGGGGATTTCCAGCAAATCCAGCCTAAAACTCACCAAGAGAAGGTGATCGTCGCTGAAGGACAATGATTTCTAATGGCAAAAAGCCGCGGCTTATAAAAGTTACTCTCGATCTGTTGCGCGCTCGCGCTGTTGACAGACTGACAGGGATTTCCAGCCAAAAGCATCAAAACCCGTCCAATCTTAAATGGATAGTTCACTTTGAAATACATTTTGGTATGTTTTAGCTTATACCCTTAAGGGCATCCTTGATATGGGCAGCCTAAATATAATAGGCTATATTTATTCAATTCAATCTGATGGAATTTTAATATTAATTGAAATGTGTAAATCTTGAAAACGAGTTGAGTGTAGTTTTAGACTTCCAGTAGAGTAAATCAACTGTCAGTGGCCAGAGTCTTAATCCGCCACTGCGGACAGATTTAGTTTCAAAGATGAAGACAGAATCATACATCCCTCCAGAAACTAGGCTTCTTTAAACTTGCCGGCCCAGAAAGTTAGTAAAAAAACATTGTTAAAATAGTCCAAGTGACTACAGTGGCTCAACCTTAAGTTTATCAAGCGACGAGAAAACTTTTTGTTACAAGCACTTTATAGCCTAACTCATGACAAACCAGTGTGTCCCACTGAGAACCTGTAATACGGGTATATTTATTAATTCCCCTGAAATCCCAGTCCAAAAATATCCCGATTCAATCCCAGTCACACGAACCATCATTTGATCCATCAGTAAACAGCCTCTCTCCAGTTTCAACACAAGCACTTCATAGGAAACTCAAGTAATATGCTAATATTTTATGAGTACTTCCTGTAATCAGCAGTTTGATCATTGCTTTCCTTCATATTAATTTACCTCTTGTGTTTCTGCCATCACTGAAATCACAACTGACCTTAGACTATTGTCATTTTCACTGTGTAAAATTCCATCAAATTCAATTGAATACAAATTAAGAATTTTAAATGAGTTAAAAAAAACTAGCTTAATACAACTTTTTGAGTGAATCTTAATGGAACAAGCGATTAGACGGTTTAATTTGTGATTCGTATTCATAATAAAGAAAATGTTTACATTTAAGTTTTAAGATTTATACAAAATATTTTAACCTCTAGTTTTTTTAATTCTTAATTCATAATATGAATAATATGTAAGGATTATTCAATTCAATTTGATGGAATTTTAATATTAATTGAAACGTGAGTGTAGTTTTAGACTTCCAGTATATGAAGCATGAACACAAAACTCTGAGCGTCACAGGTTTAATATCCCGGCCGTTTGTAACTTGCTTGTTTTGCGGCTTATGGTTCATGGCTTATTATAATGCTTTAACAAAGACTTTTTTTTTAAATCCCAATGGGAAAAATTAATAAGAAAAATATTTATGGAACCAAGCCACTGAAAAAATGTCCAGGCCATTTTTTCTACTTGAACTAACATTGATGTAACCTGTTATCAGATACGTTTATTCATATTAATTACTTTTGAGTTTAGTACAAATAATAATAACAGAATGTAAATTATCACATGAAGAACATTTAATTTTTTCCCCAAAGAATTTTAGTCTGTTTTAACACATTTCACCTGTTAGAAATACATGCTCGGTGTGTATGTTATTTTAAGGTGGGCTGGAATTAAATGAACGGACCCCAGTTTGGGAACCACTGCACTTTTTCGACACAATGTTTGTGTAAAGTGAGTCCAGCACTGATGTTGCATTTTACTTGCACATAATCAAAGCTGCATCATCACATTACCTAACATAAATTGTACCAGAGAATGGACTTTTGACATAATTTACTGTAAGCCGTCATAACTGAATGTGTGTTATGTTATGCAAAGATGCATTGATGACTTCTGACCAGCAGAGGGCCCCGGGGCCCCAAGCTTTTACAATAAAGGGCAGCCTAATATTCAATATCCAGCATGCAATAGAACTAGTATGGAGGGTCATGTTAACCACATAAGAAAAAGTCATGTTTTTGTAAATCAAATTATAATATATAAACTCTAAATCATAATTATAACATTTAAAGTCAAAATTATTACATAAAAGTCTTTAAGAAACAATCTTAGTATGCCATAATTAAGACTGCTATAATTTCGACTTTATCTAATAAATTTAAATTTAGCATGTCATGATTTAGACTTTTTATCTTATAATTTCACATTTTTATTCTCATTATTATCACTTGGCGTCATAATTTTGACTTTTTATTTCATTCTAACTGACAATAATGACGTACTAAAATCCTAATTACGAGATACAAATTCTAAAACATGACATATTAAGAAATAATTGTAACGCTTGATATGTAATATATATATATATATATATATATATATATTAGAATTATGAAATTTTAATGTCATAATTAAGATTTAGCAAAGCACTTTTCTAATGTGGCAACTATACCACTATTGTTCTTGTGCAGATCTGTCATAATGTGCTGGTTTGCGCAGTAGCTAATGATTAACAGCAGATCACGTGCTAGAGTTCCACTCGGAGTGATGATGATGATGATGATGATGATGATGATGATGATGATGATGATGATGTGGAGTCTGAAGCTCACGCGCATGAATCAGTGACAGAAGTAGAGTTGTTTCTGGAGGGATTGATGATTCTGTCTTCACCCTTGTACTGAATCAGTTTTATTGGGTCTGAAACAAAGTCTGTCCTGATGTTTTGGGACTCGTGTGATCTTAGGAAATCTGCAACGGCTCAATTTATGCGTCTGGAATATAGTTTCTTAATATAATAGAGGGACGCGATTCTGGATTCATGATAAAAGTTTGACTGACGGTGGATTTTAACTGTCCAAAATGTGCGAAAAAGGCGACAGTCCCTCTGGAAAGGACGATCTTCAGACGAAAAGTAACACGGATCACGTCGAACTTCGCGAGTGCAGAGACACGAACACTGTTCCCGGCTGTAACACTCGTGTATACCGGAGACGATGGCTCATTCTGCTTCTCTTCAGCTCATATTCACTGTGCAACGCGTTCCAGTGGATCCAGTATGGAATCATCAACAACATCTTCATGAAATTCTACAACGTCTCTTCATTCGCCATCGACTGGCTGTCGATGATCTATATGTTGACTTATATCCCGTTGATATTCCCAGTGACATGGCTATTGGAGAGGAAGGGTCTCCGGGTGATCGCGCTGTTCGCAGCCTCCGTCAACTGCGCGGGGACCTGGATCAAAGTCGCCAGCGTCCAGCCAAACCTGTTCTGGGTCACTATGCTCGGACAGTTCACCTGCTCCTTTGCTCAGGTGTTCATTTTAGGGATGCCGTCTCAGGTGGCGTCCGTGTGGTTCGGTTCCGATGAAGTGTCCACCGCCTGCGCCATCGGCGTGTTTGGAAACCAGGTGCGTAAAAGCGCACGAACTGTAACATAACGCAAAACACACACCTCGTGCATATAAGTCATATTAATCAACTAGGTTACACTAAACCCTTACGAAAATGAACCATGGTTTTACTACAAATAGCCTAAAACAAAAACAAAAAACATGGTTGCAATAATGGTCACCACAAATGACCCATATTTTTGCTACACTAACCATAGTTTTTTGTAACCATGGAATTTGTAGTTAAACTGTTATAGCATACAAATGGTAATCAGTTGCCCAAAAATATGGTGGTTAGTACACTTTTACCACAATAAAACCATGGTTAAGTTCTCAGACTTTCAACGAATGAGTCGTGTGCATTTTTCACGTAAATTATAGAAACTCGTAGAGCGCAAATGTGAGGTTGGTCACGGTGGGGTTTTGTTAACAGACAGGAAGTTTGAATTAAACTCCAACTTTTGATACATTACCCTGCTTGTTGTCGAAAGCGGCCGCAAATTAGGCGCTAATTGGAGCGTTTACACCTTGCTCATTACGCAAGTATACATTACTACAGCGTTTTCAAACAATATTCCAGTAGCCTAACCCAGAAAGTTAGATTCGACTACAGTTCTGTCTGACTCGGATCACACCGAATAGACGCTCACTTACACTCTTAAAAAATAGGCTTCTTTATTTGGCATATTGAAGAACCTTTAACATCCACGGAACCTTTCCATTCCACATATCGTTTCGTTTTTTAGTGGGAAAATTCTGTTTATTTAAATGTTGTTCACACTAAGAAAAAAATAAGTTATTTTAAGAACTGTTCACTGAAAGGATCTTTGGGGAACCAACAATGTTTTTTTGGCGTCACTGCGAAAACCATAATTTGAAACCATTGGTAGCCTATCGAAATCGCGTGCACGTGAGGACGTAACTATAGCAACAGCAGCTGTTCAGACAAAACATGAGTAGCGTTATTATTTATCACTTCATTACGCATATCTTTAGTAGCCTATATCGCAAAAAAAAATTGTTTTTAAAGCGTGTGTTTTAAATAACTGCGCATTCAAGCCTAATTCACTGGTCAAAAAACGCTTGGGCACCAATTATGTTAACATCAAAACAGTGTTTCATGGCTTTATTAAACTATAAAATGATAAGATTGCTTTGCCATATTCAGTACCTGACAGGTTAGATGTCACCTTTAGTTAGGCTATGTGAAATATGGTCTCTTTTGAAACTCTGAGTGCCATTCACATAAACGCGTTTTTGAGTTTAAAACGTGAGATGCAAGACACGTTTTTAAAAGTTGAACTTCTTTTAATGGGTCCTGTAATGCACTTTTCACAAGATGTAAAAAAAGTCTCTTATGTCCCAACCTGATCTAGAAGCTCCTCGTTATACTTTTAATAAATAAAATCCACCGCATAATTCATATTATAGCGAACACTGATAAAGTCACAGTAAAATACAGTGCATATAGTAACAGGGATGATGTGAAACCCCATCCTCATGATGGATATTGCTGTCTTTAGAGGGCGAGAGCGATAATCTCAGCAGATTAGATGGATAAGGACATGTGCATACAAGCGTGTGAAGTTCCCACTCGTTTACACGGAAGAAATGCAGCACATGATAAGACCATCCACTTATCTAAGCTAACACAGGGACAGTGATTTTATTGTTATAATGTTATTCTAATATTAGAGTTATTATTGGCTGACCGAAGAGCACATGCCACACAGAACCAAACACACACACTGGGCAGACGAGCAGGACAAAAAACATATGCACTTGCATATATTAATTCTTACAAAAATAATACAAAATAAATAATACTCAATACTTTATACAGCTGCTGCAGGCAACAATATGAGGCAAGATGAATGAAATGCACAGATCATAATATATCTGTTATGAAAATCAAAAAGAGAATTTAAAAGACAGCACTATAGACCGCTCAAAACCGCTCAATCAAATGTTATTTACTGACAGTATTGGCCCTTCGATGAATGTTAAACATGCATTGAAAAGCTACAGGACTTTTAATGCGGTGGTAAAAATCCTAGGTTTGATAACCTTAAAAATTATTCGGGATCTGTTTCTGCTTCATCTAAACCATAACAATTATTTCCGTTGATTTAACCTAATTTGTCGGATTGATAACCACAATTTTCATGGAAATCAAAACGACCCAGTGTGCTTTGCACATTATTCCTTCCTTGCATATTGTTTGGTAACACTTTACTTGAAGGGGTGTGCATAAGACTGACATGACACCTTCATAATCATGACAGGACACATGTCATGAATATGAAGGAGGGTTTATGCATGTTTATGACAACTGTCATTAAGTGTCATTCGCTCAATTATGACATTTTTAATGCAAATAAATATGACATTGTTTGAGATGTCTTTGTTATGACAACTTGACATAAACCAATTCATCATAACCTGTCAGTGTCTTAGTCATAACAGCTTGATATTAATAAGACAACACAACCTGTCATAAACATGTCATAAACATGACATAGCAGATTAATTATCAAACTTAAGAAACTTTAGCTTTATGGGTTAACATTACATTAAACTGTCATGTGGCTGGTTTTGACATTGGCTGTCATGAGGACATTATAACTGTCATGAATATTTTTCTTGACCTCGACTACAGTGGTACACATTGAATTTGTCATTAAAATGTTATAATGGCCTTATGACAGCCAATGTCAAAACCAACCACATGACAGTTTAATGTAATGTTAACCCATAAAGCTAAAGTTTCTTAAGTTTGAGAAATGTGTGTTGTCTAGTGTCAAGTTGTTATGACCAAGACATGTGTCATGTCATGATTATGAAGGTGTCATGTCAGTCTTATGCACACCCCTTCAAGTAAAGTGTTACCGAATCATTTATAACTGTTATATTCAAAACGTTTGTTCATTACAGCAGAAGGTTAGCTCAAACAGTAGAGCAACGCCAATGACACGAGCAATGCCAACGTCATGGGGTCAATTCCCAGGGAATGTACGAACTGATAGAGTGAATACTGTTGAATGCAATGAAAGTTGCTTTATACATGCAATGGCAACCTTCTCTATTAAAAAATCTCATGCATTCGTGTTCACTCAACTACTCATGAACACTTGGCTGTGATGTCATTCAGAAAGTGTTCTTGTCATGATCACGATATGATTCACGTTGACTGTAAGATATTGGGATGTGAGTACAGAGCTCAACACAGGGTGTGTATGCTTCTATTAGATGTGGACAGGGTGGGGATTTCATGTAAATGTGGACAAAGTACACAACCTCCTTACTTGAGTGAAAGCACAGATACTACCGGTCAAATATTACTCCGTTACAAGTAAAAGTTTTAAAGACCGATTTTTACTTAAGTTAAAGTACAGAAGTACTTGTTTTTAAAAGTACTTAAGTATCAAAAGTAAAAAGTAAATGTCAATGCATTGTTTTATTATTGTTGCATTGTTATGGTACCTTATACCTCTGAAGCAACCTAGTGAATACACCCACCAGTTTGTGAAATTAAGAGCTTTTAGGGTGTTATAAAACCTATCGAAATTAAACAACTGAATTGACAAAAAAAGACAGACATAATCATCTTCATTTTTTTATTTAAAACTCCTACCACCCCAACAAAAGACGTACACATCTATGTGTATAGTAAAGTCCAACAGCAATACTGCTTCGACAAAAAGCAAAACAGAAATACATATTTGCCATGAAAACAAAACTTTCAAAACGTTAGTTGTGAATCATCCCTACACTGACATTACTACTTACTACTCGAGGACCTTGACAGAAATGTAGTGGAGTAAAAAGTACAATATTTGTCTTTCAAATGTAGTAAAGTTAAAGTAACAAGTTTCCAGAAAGTAAAGTACACATAGTTAAAAAGTGTACTTAAGTACAATACTCAAGTAAATGTACTACAGTCCACCTCTGTGTAAATGAGATAACTGTAAACACTTGTCTCGCGCTGAGCTTATGGATGGGAGTTTTAGAAGGCACTGAAGGCATGAGATGTTAGACTGTGTCCTCACACACATTTCTCAATTACCGGCTCTGAAATGAAAGATGACCCCTGTGACCCCATGGCTTTGTAGCACACTAGTAAATAACAAAAATCATATTTCTCATCATCACTCTGAGCGCTTTCATCAAGGGTCCTGTTTCACCTGGTGTGTTCAAGACATGTCGGAAAGAGCGTATTGATGAGTTGAATGCACACGAACGCCACTACAAAGTCTTAAATAGCAGTGGGAAGCTCCCCTGTGGTGAGAATCCAGCTTTTAATGTTGTTTATGTGTGTATGTGGTGTTTTTAATATGCTTTAAGACACACCATGTGTAAGTTCATAAGTCGACAGCATTGCTGAGTATTTTCTGCTTAAAACTGCAGTGAACCAAAGACAGTCTCAAAAACACGGTTTGAAATCGCTGGTGTTTCTGACGTCACAAACGACCTTGTAACCAATCAGATCAACGTGTGATCGTCAACCAGTGGATCTCTGAGCTGAGCGAGTGAGTGGAGGCGGGGCTCATTTGCATATTCATAGAACCCATAGACTGTAAGGAAAGATGGACGACGCCCCCTTCTCTTCCATTTGAGAAAAGTGAAGCCGCCAAAGTCCTAAGATGGCGCTTACATCTTGTGCAGATTTGGGTCCTGCTTCTGCGCAGTAGTGAGTGTGAAGTGGAGCCGCGATATCAAGGTCCCGCCCCTCACTCTCGCACACGCTCTCGCAGAAACCGTTAGTACAGTGTTTACTGCAGAACAACTCATTATGTTAGTGTAAAATAAACAGTTATGGACATATAAATTAAAGCTGAAGCTCCAATCTCCTCCTGAAAATTCCCCCAAAAAGTCATTTGGTGCCTCAGTGACTACTTCGTTTAGCTGTCAATCACAGCTGTCAATCATGACGTCACATTCAACTAACTAAGACCAAACTTATTTAAAAAAACGAACAGTTAAACTTACATCAGCGTGATAAAAACTACCTTAAATGACAGAAAATCTGTCTTTGGAATCTTTGGAAAAAAATTATTTGAAGTGTAATTTGATTGTTTAGTTTCCATCAGACTAGAGGACGGGTTTTATGACCGATACCGGGACCAGCCACCAGGGGGCGATCGAGAGGCTATGGCTTCACTTTTCAGCACTTGAGTGGTTAAAAAAGCTTAAATATGTAATTTTGGTGATCAAAGATGAGTTTTAAGGAATAAAATGATTGACTACAGGGGGATCTTTATGATTTGGGGGCGTGTCAGTGAGAAACATGGTGGAATACCACAATACTTACAGGTGTTTGCACTGTCAGGCTAATTGCCAGCACAATATATGATAGCCTTGTAATATAACAATACGGTAAAGTTTACAGTGCCTTCTTAAATGAATTAAAAACACACCTGATGCACATCTTTGTTCTTCATTTTCTAGAAGTAGTGTTTAAAAACTTTGCTGTATTTTTGTGTAGTTAAGTAAGAGATGGTACACCCCCATCTTGCTCCAACGTCGTAAACACGACTTCCCAACCCGTTTATACGAACTTCACAAAAGGACTTGAATACACCATTAATGTGAATCTTGTGGAAAACACTTTTGTAGTTACACTAGTCTGTCGCATTTGGACAGATGCTGAAAGTCAGGTCCACATTGCAGTTTACTCACAATATTCGGCTTATGGATCTCTAGTTTATTTGCTATTAAGTTCCTCAAGCACAGATTTGATGGCACGAACCTTGCAAACTTTAGCAAATCCAGTTGAAATGTCATGAGAACTAGGACTCATTAGGGTCTGATTAATTCCACCTGTGTGTGATTAAGTCGTTTGTTTTCGCCTTTATAAGCTCTGTAGTTTCAGTCGTTCATTGCGAAGTCTTGTTTGTTACACTGCAATTCTGAGCGCTTTATCCTGGTTCCCATTTAATGGTCTTGATCTTCTGCCTATTCCCTGTTTGCCTGTGTCTTGGACTCTTGGGCCATTTACACGACACCGTTTTCAACTAAAAACGTAGAACTTTTAATGCGTTTTGGCCGTTCATTTATACGACAACGGCGTTTTGGGAGCCTGAAAACTCAAACTTTTGAAAACGGGTTTCAAAGTGCAAGTTTTTGAAAACGGTCTCCGTGTAAACAACAAAATCGTGAATCTCTGAAGACGATGCCGTCATGCACATGCGTATAACATGTTCAGTCTATAGTGTTTCATCGCCATCTAGTGGCCTGGCAGCAGAATACAGCGTTTCTAGACGTTTTCGCGGGTCCGTGTGAATGGGGATTGTTTTGACAATGGTGTCGTCTGTACACGGAAAACTCAAGGAAAAACTTTTCCGTTTTAAGGCGCATCATTGTCGTGTAAACGTACCCTTGTTTGCCCGGTAGTTTTGACCTTCTTCCTGTAGTTTGTATTGTGATTGTGGATTTCACCCTATTAAATCTGTGTATGGATCTTCAATCTGTGTTAAAATCGTGTTAAGATGAAATTTATATGTCCTCATACATTTCACCACAAACAATGAAAGGGTAAGAAAAGCTGCATTATAGCTAAAGCTTAGAGGTTTTTCTGTATGACATTGCAGACGTGTAATGAGAGGTCTGTAATGTGGACCGGATGAAAGGTGTGTATTTGCGGCCGGATAGGGTTGTGTGGATTTCCCTTATATGGAGATGGACTTGGCGTGTTTTATGAAAATCACTAACCTTGGGCATACGGTCACTCACTTAGAATAATAAAATCATTACACTCTAAAAAAAGCAGGGTTGTTTTAACCCAAATTTGGGTCAAATATGGTCAAACCCAGCCATTGGGTTACATTTTTAAATTACAGTACATTTTCAACCCAACGGTTGAGTTTGTCCATATTTGACCCAAATTTGGGTTAAAACAACTCTTTTTTGTTGTTGTTTTTTTGCATATACACATGTGTTGTGAATTAGGTGCTTTTTTTGTGAGAAAAATATACCATACAAAATAACCCATGCAATTATTAGTGAATGCAACCCAATGTTTCCAGGCAGACTGATAAAACTGTCCAATGCCGTTAATACTGGAGGTTGCATAAAACCAGCCAATAAGAATAGAGCTTTTCAGAGTTTTTTGTTTTTGCAGAATGTCTTTCAGTTTCATGTGAGTTTAGGTCAACTCTAATTCTTTATTTCTTCCCCATCAGCTTGGTATTGCTATTGGTTTCTTGCTCCCGCCTGTCCTCGTGCCGAACGTGGAGGACATCAGTGAACTGGCTCAACACATCCGAGTCATGTTCTTCATCACAGCCGCTGTGGCCAGCCTCATCTTTCTGCTGGTTGTGTTCGGTGAGCACTTCTTCGTTCAGCAGTAAAGTGCAGCATAAATGAACATCTAACATGACTGATGCAGTAGTTTTATTATCCGTCAAATCAATGGATAAAATCTCCTCTGCTCTTTAACATAAACACATTGTCTTCAGCTTCTGTTTATGAAGGCTCAAACTTGCAGAAATCAAAAATACATGGGTAACGTCTCATATCTGGGTTTACAAAGTAATTTCTGTCTCTATTAATGGAGTGAATGACATGGTTTGGTTTTGGAAACACGAGCAGAACACATTTCCGTGCAAATCGTTCAATAAATCCATTCGAATGCAATTAACAGAAGTAGTGTTTACATGCAATTTACTTCTCATGTATAATGAATGATGCTCAATGTTTTTGCCATATCATTATATCAATGATTGTAATAATTTGTCAGTTTTGTCTAAAATGACACAGGGCCATGTTGATTGATTGATAATGTTCTGGTTTAATGAATTGCTTTTGTGGTGTTGGTGGTTTTGATGGTCTAATATGCTTCAGTGTTTCAGGATAAACCGGAAAAGCCTCCGTCTCCAGCTCAGGTAGCACTCAGAGAAATGCCCACGGGACAGAGTTCGTACATGGCTTCAATCGCAAGACTCTTCTGCAACAAGCCCTTCATCCTCCTCCTCATCAGTTACGGTACACACCGCTAATTCTTATTCGTATACTTAAAGCACATTGTACCTTTGCATATTTTGCTCAGTGTGTCTGAACTATTGTACTATTGTAATTAGGAGCATTATCTAATTATATTTTAAAGTCCCCGCCAGCCAACATGTGTGGGCCCCACATGGTTTATGCTTGGGGTATGTGGGTACCAAGTGGGTGTGGTCCCAAAATGGGCATCTTATCTGGGGCCCACTTGGGTCAGCTACGTAGGTCCCACATGGGCAAAAACAGGTGGGCTCCCTATGTGGGTCCTAGTTGGGTCACTAATGGGAAATGAGTGCATGGGCTCAAAATGGGCAACACAAATGGGGCCCATTTGGGTTTATCAAATGGGTTAGACATTGGCAAACACAACCAGTCCATAAAGGCTGCCTACATGAGCCCAAGGTAGTACCCACATAGGTAATCTCTATATGGGTTATGAATGGGAAAAATATATGGGGCCCACTTTGATAACCCATATGGGTCAGACATGGGCAAACACAATCAGTCCTATATAGGCTGCCTACATGAGCCCAAGGTGGCACCCACGTAGGTAATCTCTATATGGGTTTTGAATGGGGCAATACATATGGGACCGGCTTGGCCAAAATATATGGGTCAGACATGGGCAAACACAATCAGTCCCAAATAGGCTACCTACATAGGCCCAAGGTAGTGCCAACATAGGTAATCTCTATATGGGTTTTGAATGGGTAAATACATATGGGGCCCACTTGGCCAAAACATATGGGTAATACATGGGCAAACACAATCAGTCCCATATAGGCTGCCTACATGGGCCTAAGGTAGTTCCCACATAGGTAATCTCTATATGGGATATGAATGGGAAAAACATATGGGGCCCACTTTGATAAACCGTATGGGTCAGACATGGGCCAACACAATCAGTCCCATATAGGCTGCAGTAGTGGCAAATTCACAATCTTTGGTTCAGGTCTTCAAAGTCTGGTTCAGGTCTCAAAGAAATCTTTCAGAGTCGAAGTTTCAGGTCTCAGAAGAATTAACTTTATTGACAAGCAAAAAAGTGAGATGCCAGCTGGCCATCTGACTTGCAATGGTTTGCACTCAAATCTTATACCTTTTTCTTATCACTTTGTGTCCAATTAGTGTTTGTATTATTATCTTTTTACACAATGGGCATCTGTATTACTATCCTTTTACACAATGGGCATCTGTATTACTATCCTTTTACACAATGGGCATTTGTATTATTATCCTTTTCTTGGTGGCACATCGTTACATTGTATATAATATGTTTATCTTCCAGTGCTTCCTTTTCCACTCTCTTGTCCCTGTCCTCGTGTGCCCTATCCTCACATGCCCTGTGACCTAGTTTTCAGCATTCAGACTCATGTATAAGACAGATGAAATATGAAATTCTCCAACACCGCCTACATGAGCCCAAGGTAGTTCCCACATATGGAAATCTCTATATAAGTTATGAATGGGAAAAACATATGGGGCCCACTTTAATAAACCAAATGGGTCAGACAATGGCAAACACAATCAGTCCCATATAGGCTGCCTACATGGGCCTAAGGTAGTTCCCACATAGGTAATCTCTATATGGGTTCTGAATGGGTAAATACATATGGGACCCGCTTGGCCAAACCATATGGGTCATACATGGGCAAACACAATCAGTCCCATATAGGCTGCCTACATGGGCCTAAGGTAGTTCCCACATAGGTAATCTCTATATGGGATATGAATGGGAAAAAATATGGGGCCCACTTTGATAAAGCAAATGGGTCAGACATGGGCCAACACAATCAGTCCCATATAGGCTGCCTACATGAGCCCAAGGTAGTTCCCACATAAGTAATATCTATATGGATTCTGAATGCAGAAATATATACGAGTATAATTGTGAATATAATGAATTATGTAATAAATATAAATTGTGCATCTGTAAATTACTTCATAAACTATACACTTGTAAATAACATATCTGTGCAAACATTAAAACAATTATATACAGTATATTTATAATTTATAATCCTTGTTAAAATACCACTAACAGTCGACCATGGAATATTTAGTAGTGAGGAAATTTCACAAATGGACTTATTACACAGGTGGAAACCTATCACGGTACCACGCTTGAATTCACTGAGCTCCTGAAAGCGACCTATGTTTTCACACATGTTTGTAGAAGCAGTCTGGATGGTGCTTGATTTTATACAACTGTGGCCATGGAAGTGATTGAAACACCCACATTCAATGATTTGGAGGGGTGTCCCAATACTGTTGGCAATATAGTGTATGTGGGTACAGTATTGGCCATGGCTCTTCAAATCCAGTCCTGGAGTGTTGGTGTTCAGCAGACATTAGTTCTTCCAACCCTAACCATTGACATTAAATATTCAAAGTGTCAACTTTTAGTGGTCTGATTTTGTGAGTTACTGCAAAATGCTTCTCAATATAGTTATTTTAAAATGTATACAAATGGTTCAAAATATCCAGAAAATGGTCACTGTACAATATGAAGAACGGGTTACAGAAGCTAATTATCTATCAAAATAATGGAATTATAATGGCTTAGAGATGGGTAGAAGAAATCAACCCCCTAGCAACAGCCATATAAATACTCTGGCTTTCTGGTCAGTCGGTTAGTGACAATGTAATTCTAGAGATTTTAAATACTGGGGTTAGGGTTTTGATTATTGAAAGGGGCACATCAGTCCAGATGATGAAATAGCCCAAGTAAAGAAAGTTAGAATGTAAAATCAGGGTTTGAAGGGAAAATTCAATGTAAATTCAGATATCATATTTGCAGCATATACAGGAGTACAGAATGTACACAATGTAACGTTTAATATAACGTTTAATGCTAAACAGTTGAAAAGTGATTTTTTTTTTTTTTTTTACAAAATCTGTATGTTGAATCAATGTCATGTCTTCAAGAAATACATAACCTTTGAATTATTATTATTTTAGCATTGTATGATATTTTGATCAAAACACCACTTCAAAAATCTAAATTTGTGTTAAAATAGAATTCATTATATTATTAACAATAATAATAATAATGGATATAATTTCAATCTCAACAGAGAAGTGCAGAAGAAACTTTTTTGCTTTGTGTGATTTTGTTCGGGTTTACAATTTTGTGTGTGTGCCTAAAGTTTACCTAGCAGGATTGCATTTTTATTCACACACTTTTTATAAAAACACTAATCAAATAATATAGCCACCAGTATTCAATAATTGTATCCCTTAAATCTCATCTTTGATCACCAAAATTACATATTTAAACGTTTTTCCTTATGTCATACCTTAAAATATCATGAAAGTAACTCGACACCCGTGCCTCATTTAGTATACGCGGCTCTATGAATATGATGATGATGATGATTTATTTGTCCTCGAGAGGAAATTTGTTTCCACCATAGATGCGTACATAATACAAACACACATGTATAACATATTAAGAACATGAACATATAAACATCTACAAAAAACAACGCAGAAAAATCAACAAAAAAACAACAACAAGAGAGCATACCTGACGTATGCAAATGAGCCCCGCCTCCACTCACTCACTCAGCTCAGAGATCCACTGGTTGACGATCACACGTTGATCTGATTGGTTACAAGGTCGTTTGTGACGTCAGAAACACCAGCGATTTCACACCGTGTTTTTGAGACTGTCTTTGGTTCACTGCAGTTTTAAGCAGAAAATACTCAGCAATGCTGTCGACTTATGAACTTACACATGGTTTGTCTTAAAGCATATTAAAAACACCACATACACACATAAACAACATTAAAAGCTGGATTTACACCACAGGGGGACTTTAAACAATGATTCAGATATAATTTTTAGATGGCCGTGGCTCTTAACATTTTTGACACAAATGCCCCCCATATACAGTAGGCCAAAACATTTTCACAGCATTTAAAACCTTTATCAGCGCAGTCTGAAATCTTGATATATTTTTGCACAAGTCAAGCTCTTGCAAAGCTTTACATTTCATGATTTTTGATTTTTCAGTTTATCTATTTTGTATGTGTATATTTTATCTGTTATATACTGTATATATATATATAAAATGTGTCATATAAAAAGTAAATTATGCATAATTGACAGGTAACACTTTACTTGAAGGGGTGTGCATAAGAGTAACATGACACCTTCATAATCATGATATGACACATGTTATGAATATGAAGGAAGTTGTATGCATGTTTATGACAACTGTCATTAAGTGTCATTCGCTCAATTATGACATTTTTTATGCAAATATGACATTGTTTGAGATGTCTTTGTTATGACACCTTGACATAAACTAATACATCATAACCTGTCAGTGTCTTTGTCATAACAACTTGACATTACTAAGACAACACAACATGTCATAAACATGACATAGCAGATTAATTATCAAACTTAAGAAACCACTTAGCTTTATTGGTTAACATTACATTAAACTGTCATATGGTTGGTTTTGACATTGGCTGTCATGAAGCCATTATAACTGTTTAATGACAAATTTAATTTGTACCACTGTAGTTGAGGTCACGAAAAATATTCATGACACAGTTATAATGGCCTTATGACAGCCAATGTCAAAACCAACCACATGACAGTTTAACTTAATTTAATGTCAAGTTGTCATGACAAAGACACTGACCGGTTATGATGTTATGGTTTATGTCAAGGTGTCATAACAAAGACATCTTAAACAATGTCATATTTGCATTCAAAATGTCATTGAGCGAAAGACACTTAATGACAGTTGTCATAAACATGCATGAAACCTCCTTCATATTCATGACCTGTGTCCTCTCATGATTATGAAGGTGTCATGTCAGTCTTATGTACACCCCTTCAAGTAAAGTGTTACCACTTATTTGCTTAATTGACAATGTCATCTAAAAATACAGTGACCAAAAAATATAAATAGTCAAATATAAAAATTAATAAATAATCATGACCCAAACAAACAGCAGTGGAGTCAATGTCATTATATCTGGCCCAGTTTTGCTGCTCAAATGAACAGATTGCAGTTGTTTTCAATTACACACCTTCACATTTAACCATCAAATTGTTATAATTCCACCCAGTTTTAATCCTGTGATTCATGTTTATTTGAAAGCATGTTTGTCCCTGTCTTTGTGTTTCCCAGGACTGAACGTTGGATGTTTCTACGCCGTTTCCACGCTGTTGAACAGGATGATAATCGAGCATTACCCGGTGAGTCCATGCCGTCCTGATCATCCGGTTCCACATACAGACAGCTCTACTTCTAAATGATGCATACAAAAAGTATTATTTTATTTTTTGGAGATTGTAATAGCGTGGTATTTTCTTTAAATACACTGGACTACATATCATGGTATATGATTATGGCAGTTACAAAGCTTCACAAATGTTATTTTAACTCTTCCAGTTAATTTTTGCACTGCTAACATCAATAACAGCTTTAACTTGCGGGATAATCCAGGGATAGCTTTGCATTTCACGATTATAATGTGTCATTTCTTTGCCTTCACGTCGCGCATTAAAATTGTGTAATGCACACCTAGCTGTGGATTATCCCTTGCATAAACCATATTGTATGTATGGTAAGTATTGTGGTTTTGTCATCTGACGCCAACACTGCACCATGGTACTTTTTACTTTTGTATATTTGGAGAAAACATATAATTTATACACTGTTAAGGGGCTTTTCAGTTTCTTCGTCATTAATATTCTTAGCAAATCCTCCATTAAAGTCTGACAGTACTTTATTTTTCTCCAAGTGATCAGACTCAGTGTATTGTGTTACCTAAACACATGGCTACCTTGGATTTAAGTGCATGAAAACATGGTTTTAAGGGTTGATGTATTGAAGATATCTCAGATATCATTACTGTCTGAAGCACAGGGTGAAGAGGTGAATGCTGGGAGAATTGGTTTGACTCTTGTCATTGCTGGCGTGGTTGGCTCTCTGATCTGTGGAATCTGGCTAGACAAGACCAAGACTTATAAGTAAGTGATGCATTCTCTACTATTACATTTTCCCCCTGAGATCCACATATCATGATAGCAAAGTTTTTTAATAAAGCTCAAAAACAGTGATATTTTTGATGCAGCTGCTTGAGTTTGTGTTCTGATACATGTTTTGAGTGGTATTGCATGTGCATTTGTGTTCCTTTAGTAATTAACATAAAATATCCAGACATTTAAGATCCACAGATGATTTTAATTTTTCTAGTATACACTGTAAAAATTATTTTTCGAATTTGTAAATGAATTGTGCAGGTGCAGGTTGACGAAGGAGAAGCTTAGAGACACGGATCTATGTGACTATCATTTTTAATAAAATAAACCAGATAATACAAATGCTACAGGCAAACACTAATGTAACTTAGAAAATAACCCAAAAACTAACTGAGGAAACTGAGGAGTATAAATACACAGGGCAACGATAAACTAAACAAGACACAGGTGAAGTCAATCAACTTTATTTCTATAGCACTTTATACAATACAGATTGTTTCAAAGCAGCTTTACAGTGATAACCGGAAAAATGATTTCAGATGTTGTTCAGCTGAAGTGTTGATTCAGTTCTGTTGTAAAGATCATCAATATTTAAATTAGTTAATTTAATCTATAAAGCAGTTTTGCGAACAAAATGTCATCGTCCAGCTCAGTTCGGTTCTCATACAACAGCGTCAGTACAGTCAGATCAATAATATTGTTTAATATTAAGTTGACAAATGAGAACATACTTAGTAAACAAGGAAACGAGACGCTGCGTCGTGGTGTTGACTCACATGAGCCGCTGTCTACACACACCAATCTGGCTGGCCAAACGTATGGGCGTTGTAACGTAGCGTAGCGTAGCGTAGCGCGTCACCGAGGGTGGCACAGCATCTCGTTCCCTTCTCATGGAACCGGGTTACATAAATTGTACGTAACCAAACTTCGACGCTGTTTCATACCGTTGAAACTATGGGAACTTCAATACTAATGTTGCCACTCCCAGGGTAACAGCTTGCCCCCAGTTCCCCCGCCTCATAGGAGAGGGTGACAGCATCTGTAATCCAATGCGAGATATACGTTGCTTAGTGTTCGCATTACCTCTATTGCGACCACCAAAGCCTACCGGAAGCTGGGAGGATCTACGCAACTGGCCTGAGCGGTGGACATATTCTCAAAGCACGGACCGGACATAACAGGCGGAGGCTTTCTTGCTCCAGCGGCTCATGAGGTGCAGGAAAGAAAAATACAAAATGACCGGTTGACCAGTCGCAGAAGGAAAATAATCTGGTCTGGGGTGCAATATAACCCTTTCCTCACCTGGGGCCTAGGGGCCTAAACTGTGCGTAGGATCCTTACTAAAAGTGTACGTGCGCCCGAAAGTCAAAAATGGCGTAAATTTTCCCGTCAAGTTTGTTTTTTATATCACAACTTATGCGTCGGAAGTGGCGTACGCCTCTTTCATGGCCTGTTTTGTGCGTACGCAACGGTTATGAAAGAGGCCCCTGGCACAGTCTAAGTCTAAGCAGGAGGAGGTTACTGACCGGGCCTGGAGGTCTCCTACTCTCTTGAGTGATGTTAAGGCTAATAATAAAGCTACTCTGAGAGTCAGCATCTTGTCTGAGACCGACTCCAAGGTCAATGTTTGGTCCCAGGGAGGAACTTGCAACCGTCCGGCACCACATACGAACCGAGACACCAAAGTGTGTTCTTATTTATTCTTTTTTTGCTTGATTTGAGTGCAGATTTTGACACCATTTCACATAATATTCTCTTGAATCGTTTATCCACATGGTATTACTGGTATTGCTTTCACCTGGTTCACTTCATACCTTTCTAACCACGCACAGTTTGTACAACTAAAAAAATGTTAAATCGCATTCTTCTTCTGTTAGCTGTGGTGTCCCCCAAGGTTCGGTCCTAGGCCCCCTACTGTTCCTAATTTACCTTGGTAATATCTTCTCTAAATGTGGTATTAAATTCCACTGTTACGCTTACGATACACAGGCTCCAGGTTAGGAAGTTGTTGGTCATCTTCGACAGCACTCTTTCAATTTGAAGCTCACGTCAATAGCATAACCAGGTCTTGTTATTTTCATCTTCGAAATATTGATTGCCTCCATCCATTTCTCACTCCGCTGTTCTGCTATTTATGTTAATTCGCTTCTCACCTCTTGCATTGACTACTGTAATTCTCTTTGTATCTGGTTTACCACACAAATCTCTTCATAAACTCCAGCCGATTCAGAATTCTGCTGCTCGTATCATAACCCGGACTATACAACATATTACCCCATCACTTCAACAGCTTCATTGGCTTCCTATAGACCTTATGCGCCAGAGAAACGAGGACGGCGCCATCTTTAGAATATTGTCTTTGAACTTCCGTTTTTGCGGTCGGTCTGTATATCTCTATGGCATTGCTGTCCAGGAGTAACTAGCCTTTAAAAAAGATTTACTTAATGTAAAGTTAACGAAAGTTATCATGAGGATTGTAATGTTTAATGTAGATGTCTTAACAAATGTCAGTAGACCGGGAAGATTTTAAAACGAGCCGTTCATTCATAAATACGGAAGATCGCTGTGAAAATGCAGACCGGAAGTCAAAAGACAATGAGCGCAGCGCTGAAAAGGGGCGGGGCTACGTAAGGGCTATTAAATTCCACATTAAATTAAAAATTCTCCTCCTCGTTTACAAATCTTTCAGATCTTTTACAGCTCTACACCCCTTCTCGACCTCTCCGCTCCTCTTCATTGGGTTTTCTCCATACACCCTCTGCTCATCTAACCACATCGGGCCCTTTCGAATTCTCTCCCAGTTAAAATACGTAATTCAGACTCATCATTTCAATTAAAGTCAATTGATGGGAGTCGTCCACCATTATAAAGCGGGGGCATGGCATCACTCATTTTCTGTATCTCAGTCCTGCCATTCATACAACTTCGAAAATAATTTGTACTGTTTAAATCTTTGACTGACTTTTTCCCTAGACTTTTTCCTACATTGTTAAAACTCTTAACTTTGACTCATGTCGAGCAGCTGAATGCCTGTAATGCGCTTTTCTCTATAATAGACCCTCTGTTTCTCCTAATCACATTATGAGTTAGAGGATTTACCAGGACAGATCAGCGGTTACAGGGTTTATTACTCATGCTGACCTTGATTCAAAAATGTGCTTGTGGGTTTATAACTCTCTCTGGTCTTTACATTCGGTGACTCTACAATTAAAACATTACCCTCAATCCTAAATATGCGCTAACAACCTTGCAGGGTATATAGTTATTAATTGTTAACACATTTTCAACCTCGTCACAGTAAGCTTGGACTTAATTTACTTGTAATTTCAGTAGATAGCTGAATGAATTTTGGTTGTGTCTGTGTGCCTTGTGTGTAAATCACACTGTAATTATTATTATTTGTTTGACAATGTTTATTGCCAACCTGCTACATTTAAAATGTTGGTAAAAGTGTTTTGATGTCATAACAAAGTGTTGTGCAAAGAATGGCACGAATGTGTCTTTATTAATCAATAATATGCCCTTATAATCATAACTTGTGTGAAAAGGAATGAAAGTAGTTGCTGTTTTATTGCCACTAATGTTCATTTCAGCTAGAAACTGCAATACATTTTATGTACATGTACATTTTTGAAGTTTTGCAAGACACATTTTTCCAGTTTTGAAAAATAGAAAAAGTAATGGAATTCATTTGAACTTTAAACAAATTTGAAGTGTTTTAAGTAAAAAATAGCATTGACATATTTCTATTGATTTTTGATTAATAGCTATTTATGTAAAGTCTACTCAAGTCAGAATTATTAAATGCATGAATGCCTGGTTTCATAGCCAAGGCTTAAGTCTAATCCCAGACTAAAATGCATGTTTGAGCTGTTTTAACTGAAAGCATATCTTAAAATATGTCAGTGCCATTGTTTTGTCTCAAGATGCACACCAGTAATGTTTTTAAGGCACATTTATAAATGCTACTTGAATGTCCTAGGCCTAGTCCTGGCTTAGTCTAAGCCCCGTCTGTGAAGTCTTAATAAATGCCAACAATAAACTGTAAATCCCAACATCTTCAGTCTAGAGCAAAAACAAAGGTAATAATGGCACAATGTTCCTCAAAACTCACATGTGTCCCTTACAATGAGTAAAGTTAACTGGTTACATGTTCCTTCCACATTATATAACAGGCCAGTCTTTGAGTCAATCATTGTGTGAACTATGTTTTCCCCAATGGTCCTTTAAACATAAAGAACTGCAAAATACATTGGCACTTGGGAGGAGAATGTACCTTGAAATTAAAAAAAGCCCAAGACTACTAATCACCCTCACCATGACACGAACAAAACACAACTAACTAAACAACATTAACAAGATTAAATAGAGCTAAAACCTCTATTAATTCTAAATGACAGCTATTTACACACACCCATACATATTTAATTTATTCAAGAGCAATTTATTCAAACATTTCCCCCAGCCACAATGCTCAGTAGAAGATTTATGAAGTAATTGTTTGTTCTCTCTCAACGCAACAGTACATTACACCAGTCAGTGCACTATAGAAGCGCAGGGTTCCTCTTGTTGACTGCCAAATTGGATCGAAGAAAGACGAGAATTGTTTTTTTGCTGTTAAACTGCTGATTTAGAGAACATGCATCAAAACCCATGTAAATAATAAGAGTTTTAAACAGACAGATTATACAGCACTAAAACTGAACAAGTGAGAGTCATTTAAAAACCTTTGTTTTGAATGTTCAGAGGACAATTAAGGTAACAATTTCAGGTTACCACTTTTTACAGTGTTGATTAGTTGATTAGCGTCTGTGTTCTGCTCTCTGTTTTCAGAGTTGCATCCACCTCTTGATATTAGTAGTTGGTGTTTGCTATAAAACAGGATGTTACTCGTATATTTGCCTGTGAATGCATTCTTTCTGTGTCCATTATTCTTCAATATAGTTATCTCTCTTATCTCTTGTGAAGCGCTGGTTTGAAAACTGCCCATTCAATGAGCACACATCATCCTGGCACTTGTAATCGGCTCAGAGTCGTCTGTTTGAGTCAGAATCGCCCCCGGCAGATCCCAACAGCAGCGGTGAAGCGGGCTGTTTTCTCACGCGTGGTTGTACAAAACTGCGCTACTTCATAATACATTGTTTATTCAGAGGGAGCTAAAGCTATAAAAGACTTACTTGCATGCACAGGAATCTTGTTTTTCTATTGAGGCAGGTTATGATTATGAAATGCATGTTTTTTTTTTCTAGAAATATGTGTGGATTTGTGCTGGTCTTTAGACATGAGACATAACATGTCTCATAACTTAACTTTGCAACACGGGTGTCAAACTCAGTTCCTGCAGAGTTTAGTTCCAACCCTTCTCCAACACACATACCTGAAGTATTCAAATAAGCCTGAAGGACTTGATTAGTTTGGATCAGGTGCGTTTAATTAGGGTTGAAGCTAAACCCTGCAGAGCTGTGGCCCTCCAGGAACTAAGGGGCCATTTACACGACACAGTTTTCAACTAAAAACATAAACATTTTAATGCGTTTTGACTGTTCATTTACACGACAATGGTGTTTTGGGTGCCCGAAAAACGCTAGCACAACCCGAAAACGGGTTTCAAAGTGCAAGGTGTCAGAGGCAGTTGTACTTGAGAAGCTTAAAAACCTAAATAGTTTAAAAGCTACTGGCCTTGACAATATTCCAATATTATTAGGTTTAGCGGGTTGAGTGTAACAGACGTAGGCCAATGAGAGCTGTGTGTGTAAACCTCACTCCCCTAATCTCAAGAAGCGCTCTAGCGGCTGATGACTATAGCCTCCCTTTTAGGGCGCCTGGCTCCCATGCTGGCGGTGCGAAATGGAGGGGCTACAAGAGCAACTCCGATGAAAGTTGACACCTGTCTCCCTCAGACGGCCATGATCACTGCATCAGTTATTTGAGCCTGACCCATGCTGAAGCAGTTTTCATGGATGGTACATGTGATCACTGTGAGAGCATGGCCATCATAAAGTTGCGCTTGTGACTTTCTTGCTTTTTTAAGGAGAAAGCAGCCTTTTGAGGCTGAAGACTCATCTGGGCCTCCACCATCAGGTGTGATTGCACAGACTGAGTCTGACGCTGCTGTGAACATCAGGCTCAAGTGGATCCCTCCACCCTGCCCTGACGATTGGTTTCTGGGCTTGTAACGCTGCTCATAGCCACAGTCAACCCCAGTTCTTTTCTTCCTTACCCCTTTTCCACCAAATCATTTTGAGAGCCGGTTCGGAGCCGGTGCCAACTCGCGAACCAGTTCTTTGTGTTTCGACAGCCAAAGAACCGGTTCTTGGCCAGGAAAATTGGTTCCAAAGCGGCACCAACTCTTTGCTGGACTAGAACCGTTCTTTTACCACGTCATGCTTACGTCGGGGGCTGGGGGCGGGTTATTGTGACCAACAACATGACGGGAATGGGAAAGCTAAGACTTATGGCGACGTACACAGTAACGTAACGCTCTCTAGTCAGTGGAAAAACAAACAGGTTCTGAGAAGGTTCGCAAGTTGAACCTACTTTGAACCAGCACCAGTTCCAAACCAGTTCTTTTTTGATGGAAACGAGGTACCTGAGGTGCAAGAAGGGTTCACAAAGTCATGGAAAGCCCTTTTTACTGCCAGAACACGCTTCACAGGTTCTTCTGCCCTCACTTCCCTCAACGGCGGGGCACCCAGGAGGTACTCCGACCTTCCCCATGTTGAGCATTGTAGTGACTCGGACAGATCAGACACATAAGTGTTTGTCATATTTTACAAATAATCCACAATTCCCCTCACCCAACGAGAAAACCATGAGGTCGAGCTCTATACAACTACCCCCAAACTGCAGCTAACACCACGTAACAAAGACAAATCAAAATAAGACTGGTTTCACTGTAAATTCACTTTGAAACAGACAAATGTACTCTTTTTCTGTACAGTCCAATCCGATCCTAAACTGTCTCGAAATAATCACTTGAGATCTGTAAAATCATGTATCCAATTTTCCTATGCAATCATATGTTATTTTACAGTATTTTGCCTATGTATTCATCTAAACTCTTGGAATTAATGATTTAGCCTTACTTAATCAAGATCACATGTACACTCACCTAAAGGATTATTAG
Organism: Rhinichthys klamathensis goyatoka; assembly: GCF_029890125.1. NCBI lineage: Eukaryota > Metazoa > Chordata > Actinopteri > Cypriniformes > Leuciscidae > Rhinichthys > Rhinichthys klamathensis. Next base: position 331,877 of record NW_026607160.1, on the reverse strand, counting down.
AAACACCTGTTCAATTTCTCATTAATCCAATTATCTAATCAACCAATCACATGGCAGTTGCTTCAATGCATTTAGGGGTGTGGTCCTGGTCAAGACAATCTCCTGAACTCCAAACTGAATGTCAGAATGGGAAAGAAAGGTGATTTAAGCAATTTTGAGCGTGGCATGGTTGTTGGTGCCAGACGGGCCGGTCTGAGTATTTCACAATCTGCTCAGTTACTGGGATTTTCACGCACAACCATTTCTAGGGTTTACAAAGAATGGTGTGAAAAGGGAAAAACCTCCAGTATGCGGCAGTCCTGTGGGCGAAAATGCCTTGTTGATGCTAGAGGTCAGAGGAGAATGGGCCGACTGATTCAAGCTGATAGAAGGGCAACAGTGACTGAAATAACCACTCGTTACAACCGAGGTATGCAGCAAAGCATTTTTGAAGCCACAACACTCACAACCTTGAGGCGGATGGGCTACAACAGCAGAAGACTCCACCGGGTACCACTCATCTCCACTACAAATAGGAAAAAGAGGCTACAATTTGAAAGAGCTCACCAAAATTGGACAGTTGAAGACTGGAAAAATGTTGCTTGGTCTGATGAGTCTCGATTTCTGTTGAGACATTCAGATGTTAGAGTCAGAATTTGGTGTAAACAGAATGAGAACATGGATCCATCATGCCTTGTTACCACTGTGCAGGCTGGTGGTGGTGGTGTAATGGTGTGGGGGATGTTTTCTTGGCACACTTTAGGCCCCTTAGTGCCAATTGGGCATAGTTTAAATGCCACGGCCTACCTGAGGATTGTTTCTGACCATGTCCATCCCTTTATGGCCACCATGTACCCATCCTCTGATTGCTACTTCCAGCAGGATAATGCACCATGTCACAAAGCTCGAATCATTTCAAATTGGTTTCTTGAACATGACAATGAGTTCACTGTACTAAAATGGCCCCCACAGTCACCAGATCTCAACCCAATAGAGCATCTTTGGGATGTGGTGGAATGGGAGCTTCGTGCCCTGGATGTGCATCCCACAAATCTCCATCAACTGCAAGATGCTATCCTATCAATATGGGCCAACATTTCTAAAGAATGCTTTCAGCACCTTGTTGAATCAATGCCACGTAGAATTAAGGCAGTTCTGAAGGCGAAAGGGGGTCAAACACAGTATTAGTATGGTGTTCCTAATAATCCTTTAGGTGAGTGTATATCATGTTTGGTATCTACGCTTTTCTATTTTCATTTCTTGAATTAACTTCTTGAAGTGTTTAGTCTAGTTAATAAAGCCAAATGTAAAGTTGTATGTGGTTCATGCTCAATTATGCTATATTTTGGCTACATGACAAATAGTACTGTACAGTAAGAAGGTTACCACCCTCCTGGTCCAGGAATGGCATCTATGGTTCAACCTTGCGGGGATGAGGGATGCCAAGAGATTACGACATCTCCCAAGGGGGTCTATTTGGCACAAACAAAAACTGTTGTTCCCTTGGTGCCCCTTGTGCAATGTTCGGACGAGTGGTTAACGCTTCCAACCCATCACGCTGGCTCATTAGAACAATTCGACTCGGCTGTTCAACAGTTTCCTTTTCACCTTGGTGTGAGGGAAATATACATTTGTCATGGATCTTCTGCTGAAGGATGCGAGAAAGCCTGTCCCTCCAGCCTAGATGACTAAAGAGAATCACAGCCCTTATTTCATGGTACCAAAGAAATGTGGTGGGTTGCGGCCAATCTTAGATCTGCGAGTATTGAAACGGGACCTGCACAAGCTCCCATTCAAAATTCTGACGCAGGATCACATACGTTCAACATCAAGATTGGTTCGCGGCGATAGACCTGAGGGACATGTACTGTCAAGTCTCAATTCTCCCTGGGCACAGATCGTTCCTACGGTTTGCCTTCGAGTGATAAGCATATCAGTACAAGGTCCTCCCCTTCGGGCTGTCCATGTCACCTCGCGTCTTGACAAAAGTCGAGTGGGCATTCACACTCTTCACTATCTCGACAACTGGCTAGTTCTAGCACACTCAGAGGTATATGAGTGTATACACATGCCAGGTTGATGCATATGAGACCACTTCAGCACTAGCTTCAGATTCAGATTCATCTTTTGCTGCGTTTTACTCCTTGGACAGACCTTGTCTACATTTCTACAAGCAGGGCTTCCCCTTGAACAAGACGTGTTGTTGTCACAACAGATGCATTCAACAAGGAGTTGGGGTGCTGAATGCAAAGGGCGAGCAGCTTTAGGGCCTTGGACAGGGCCCAGGATGCATCAACATTGGCACATCAGTTGCTGGCTGTATTTACGGCCCTGCGGAGGCTTTGGCTGTTGATCCAGGGCAAGTATGTGTTAGTCCGGACCGAGCGGCAACCTTCCAGTCTCTCCCGTGAAGCCAACAGGGAAGTGACTTAAACTGCAGTTCATCGACTTGAGTGACAGGTGGATTGCCGCTGCTGTCACCACTGACCGTTTGTCTGCTGTTAGCCGTCACCTCAGCTTATTCCAGCTGCTGAACTTGCCATCTCTGCCGTGTTTGTGCTTTTTTCGGGATTATTTCATACAATTGAATGCATGCATTATAGCCTACCTTCGCCCACGCCTTTGGATTCCATCGTTGTCGAGTATCGAGAGAACAACCAGCGCTGTTTTCCAGTTGTTTTCCTCTGTGAACATGCACTTATAATAATAATAATAATTCATTACATTTATATAGCGCTTTTCTAGACACTCAAAGTGCTTTGGAAGGGGGAATCTCCTCAACCACTAATGGATTTCTGACAATTTCGTTGCTTTTGGGAGTTTTTAGATTTAAACGTCTATAGATATAGAGGCTACACTCGTTTTGCGGTACCGTTGCTCTCACGAAACAGATAGACTAGATATGCTTATTTAACTTTTTAGTGTAAAAAAAGAAACCTTGTGCGCGTTGTGAAATCCTGCAGGTGTGCTTTTTCTCCGTCCATGCAATAAATGCACATCCTTAATTGAGCGCGGATTTCTAGCGCTTTTTCTTGAACTTCTTATGTAATATCTATGGTTTGACCCATTTGAGAGACGGCCAAAATCAGAATTTACAATGGACTGAATAAAACTCTCTACGAACTTGCTTAAAGTGCGCTGTCACACTGACTGATGCACACAAATCACTGCCACACACACACACACACACACTCAGAGCAATATTGTAAGTTAGTGCATAATACATTTTTAACTAGCAGAATAATAGAGCATCACGACACACATAGGCTATGTCTTTTAACTATAAAGTAAAATATTTATAAAATAAAATCAGACAATATTAAAGCCAGCCTTCATCTTGACTTAGATATTGCCCATTTCTGCATTTATAACCATGCTGTGGATATATATTCTCTCTCACAACCATGATATTTCAACTCACACAATGTGTAATGTATGACAAATCACTGCCAAGATTAAAGATCAAAGTATCCCAATAAACATGTTTTGTAAATGACATTATCACTATTGGAGTTCAACATTTTGTAGGACTATTTATACTATCACATGTAGTATGATGCTTTTTGCACAGGGTTATTGTGATGCTGGAACAGCTGCTGCAACAAAGCTGGACAAAATTCTCTTGTATGTGTAGTTAAAACTTTTGTCCTCACAGAAATGATGGGAATAGCCATCTTGTTATCCTCCTCTTTGTCTTGCCAGGCAGACGACTCTCGCAGTTTATCTGCTGTCGTTTGTGGGGATGGTGATCTACGCCTTCACCCTGAACTTGGGTCATCTGTGGGTCGTGTTCCTCACATCAGGAGTTCTGGGGTAAGAGCTGCACCATGCATTGGGCACAAATATGTTAGGACAATTAAGTCGGCATGAAACCAAAGTCTTTTCTTCCCTATTGTGATGAATATCAAAGTGAAACACTTCTGGAACAAGAACAAATGTGGGCGGGGCTTGATTTTGTCTGTGGGGAATTGATTGGGTGATTGGATGGTTGTGGTTTGCTATTGGCTGATCTCATGTGAGTGACAGGTTATAGCCCCGCCCTCGTCATCAAAGAAGAGAAGAGATGCTGCCGCAAAAGTCATGTTATTCGGATTCAATATTATGAGTGAATTTAAAACAACGATGCATGAATAAAACATAATAAATACAGCAATATTCCATAAAAAATAAGAATGTTCAATTTTGATTTCATAGTGATTTAAAGCATACAGTAATGTGTAACTTTCACCTTAAAATAATGTGTTACGAAAAATATACTTTCTGGAGGGGAGAGAGCTTGTTTCTGTTTAAAAAAAAATTAAACTTTTCTCAGCTTTGTCACTGAATACGATCACATCAGATTTCTTCCCCTCTGACCAAAGAGCACATGTGCCAAACACACTGAGGAATTTCACAACAAATGTCCATTTCACACTTTTAAACCTATAAAGCTACTGTATCATGTTTGAAACACCTCTAAATACTCAACATGATCTGTTAAACCTGTCGCACTCGATCTCCTCAGTCCTTCTGTCTCTGACTGAGAGTTTCGACTCTTTTATCCGGTAAAAGTCTTTCAGTGTAATTGTACAAACGTCCTCCTTCAGCTCGAACTTCACGAGTCTTTCTGTGTCAAATCTGACCTGATTTATCAAGGAATAACTTTGATATTGTTAGTAATATTTCAGCTGGACTGAAGCAGCTTCGCTTTACTTGATTATCAAACATCATTTATAGAAAAATCATGATTGTCAAATATGATCATCAGGCTTTTGAGGAAGATTTACTTGTTCATCTCTCAATCATCATTGTATTACATTGCATTAAATGTTTCAAAACTACAGAGCTTTGATCATAAAACTAAGCATATCATCTTACTAAGACATTGTCAGGGTTCTGTTATGTTGTATCTGTGTTTGAGTTTTACTATGAGTTGGTTTTTTCTCTGTTTTCTGTTTCCTTTGTTCCTTTCCCCCCGCTAGTTAGGGTACGCTTACAAGACAACGATATGCTTAAAACGGAGAAGTTTTTTCTTCGAGTTTCCCGCGTACAGACGACACCATTGTCAAAACGATCCCAATTCACACGGATCAGCTAAAACAACTAGAAACGCTGTATTCTGCTGCCAGGCCACTAGTGTCATGATTCCTGTCTTGTGTGTACTGTTGTCATTTCCTGTCTTGTGCTAAGTTTTGTAGTCCTATGTAGTTTTTCATGTTGATTAGTTCATGATTGTTCCCAGGTGTGTCTTGTTTCCTCATTACTTAGTTAAGCTTGTTTGTCCATGTGTATTTATAGCCCTTGTGTTTCACTTGTTACTTTGTCAGTTGTTGTACATGTATGGTTGCTTCTAGTTTGGTCCTTTTAGTGGTTTTATTTCTTTGTCCCTGGAGTTCTTTATTATTTTTTCTATGTGTTATGTCATTAAAACCTTGCAGATAGATCCTCATCCTCGCCTGCTTTCTCCAGCACGTTACACGTCTTCAGAGATTCACGTTTTTGTTATTTACATGGATATTAGCCTTAGCCTTTTCAGGCATCCAAAACGCAGTTGTTGTGTAAATGAACGGCCAGAACGCATTAAAAGTTTTACGTTTTTAGTTGAAAGCGGTGTCGTGTAAACGGCCCCTTAGTTCCTGGGTTTCTCATTGTTTTATTAGTCATGTCAGCTGTGTCTTGTTTCTTTGATTGATTTGTTATGTTTTCTGATCCTGAGATGCACTTATTACATCCTCTTTCAACCAAACCGTGACAGAGATATTATTTGCTGATATAGAGTGACAAATGATATTTATATGCAGTTTAAGTATCTGCTATACTGTTATAAAGATCTCATTGATTTACATTATAAGTTATCAGAATTTCATCTTCATTTTTTTAATATAAATAAATGTATAAATGCCTGCTGGATCAAATATGATACTCAACAAGAGTACAGAATGATCCATGTGAACCATCCATTTCTACACATACTGACCATGAAGTAACATTTAACCTGGATCCACATCTAAATATAGATAATAAAAAAAAATTAGTTTTAAATGTGCTGATGGCTGACTGATAAATATCCGCTATTTCCAGTCATGCTGCATACAGTGATGGTGATTTTAAAAAGCAAAAAAAAAAAAAAAAATATTGATCTACATTAAGGTAGATAGCAGGTCTTTATAATAAATAATCGTTTTACTTTGTATTAATGTTTTTTTTCTTTGTAAAATGAAATATTTTTTATTAATATTAATTCAAAATTCAAGGTTTACCCAAAGTCACACACGTGTGGACCGTTGTGATTCTTGTGTGGTGTGCGACAGGTTCTTCATGACGGGTTATCTGCCGCTGGGCTTCGAGTTTGCAGTGGAGCTCACGTACCCGGAGTCGGAGGGAACATCGTCAGGACTGCTCAACTGCTCAGCGCAGGTCATGCATACACTCTCTGATCCCAGACCTGCAGATCGTCTGCTTTGTTACGAAACGGGGACTTAAAGGATTAGTTCACTTCAGAATTAAAATTTCCTGATAATTTACTCTCCCGCACGTCATCCAAGATGTTCATGTGTTTCTTTCTTCAGTGGAAAAGAAATGAAGGTTTTTGAGGAACACACTCCAGGATTTTCTCCATATAGTGACTTCAATGGGGTCCAACGGGTCGAAGGTCCAGATGTGAGTTTCAGTGCAGCTTCAAAGTCTCGACACGATCCAGCCGAGGAATAAGAGTCTGATCTAGACAAACCAGCGGACATTTTATTAAAAAAATAAATATTTATTTACTTTTAACCACTAACGCTGGTCTTGCACTAGTGATGCGACACACATTACGTGATCAGGTTGAAAGGTCAAGCGTGACGTAGGTGTAAGAACCGACCCAGTGTTTACAAAGCAAACGTGCAAAGACAGTCAAACGCCATTTACAAAAAAAAAAAGAAAAAGTAAAACACTTGTCTTTGAGGTTTATTTTCTCGTACCAACACTCTTTACCATTCCAATACAATTCCACGTCAGAATAAGGATTGTGTGTTTGCTCTTTTACTGTCATTTGATGATCACACACATCTTAAAGATTTTCCACCACAATTCTCCCCCTATTATCACTAATTGATAACTATATTATAATACAGCCAATTTAAGTTACATCATCACATTTATACTCTCCATTCCTGATTTCCATAAAAAATGATCACTCTTAAATTTGTGAAAGAAGATTTGAAAAGAAGAAAGTTTAGGCTGTTTTTGTGGGGATAGTTCCTTAAGTATAAGCAAGCAAGTAAAGATTTGTATCTGAATTGTTATTGCACTCCTGACGCTAGGTCAGACCTTCAGTCACCTCAGTACAAACAAGAAATAGTATAGATGTTCAGAATAGAAAAAAATACATCTTAACTCAATTAATACATTTTACTGTAACTTCCGCTGGTCGTGTCATCATCGAAATTCTGTGGGTTTGGATATATATCTTTGAATTGATACTCATAACAACACATTTGAAGCATTGAATATGAAACTGTACTTTTCACCATTCTCTCCACTAAAGCTGAAATACATTGAATTATACATGGCAGGCACCAAAACTCCTATCACTATCACTGGCATCTTTTATTCGTTTAGCGTCTTTAATTTGTTTAATTTAATCATTGTGAAAGCATTCTCAGTGCTGTTTGCTATTGCCAAACCATTATAGCCCACATAAAAATAGAAGAACATAAATGTACATTATAATTTGAACAAGAACTGTCAGATTTTTTATAATCCACTTATACCTTCATAAATCTGCTGGTTTGATGTTGTGCAGTGGGATATCAGCTGCTTTTCCTTGAGCTGCCTTCACCTAAACATAAATGTTAGATAGGAGAGAAGACATTTATTTACAACATGTCATGTTCACACAACTCTGGCACTCGTTGTTTTTAACCCCTTCCATTCTCATAACTGGGGTTTTCCAAACTATATCCAAAGCAAACTTCTTTTTTTTCCAAACAAAAGTTTTTGATGCATGGTCCAACCCGTGCATCAATTTAACATAGTGGTTGAAGAAACGTTTCCTTAAACAAGGTTTGCCATCGACTAAACCAAAAATCTTTAATACTACAGCCACATTTCCTCCAAACCAGGCTGATCTCATGAAATGGCGTATGTATGACACGCCAATTCGTATTTCCATTTTTGGCGCGCTATCAACACGCATAATCGCTTTTCAGCGTGTTTATCAATGCCGTTGACTTAACGTACATTACTGTATATGACCTACCCCAAACCCCGTCCCTACCGTCACTGGGGTTAATACCATTTATGAGTCTTCCCCTACCATCCTAGGAAAAAAAATATCGCTCCCCAGATGTAGATCTACATTTTGCTTCGTTTCGCTCGGACATTTAATTAACGGCGTAGACATACACGCAAAAGATGACGGTTCGTTTCGGCGTGGACATACACATACATCAAAATGCGTATAGATAACACGCCACTTGACTTGAAAGTGCCGTGTATGTTTACGCAAAGTCATGATGTCATGTTGTCCAAACAGACTTTCTTAATCAAAAGACTTCATGCTCTGTAAGGAGTCCGAAAAAAGCAGCTTTTCCTGGCATTTCCTACAAAAATAGAATCTCTTTTGCTACTATGCGCTGCGCATTTACAGATAGAAATTTGATCAGGCAACAACATAGCATCCATCAAATTTGATACTAACTCACAATCTAACTTAAAAAAATGTTTACATTTCCACATCGCCCCAAAATCATGAGCTACCCCGAACGAATATGATAATCTGTGTAAATCTTCACACATTTCCTTGCCATTCATTTACAGGCTTCAGTTAAAGCCACAAACTGAACTGCTTGATCAGAGTAGTTTGAGGGCAATGGGCCGGACACTATCACTTTTAATTCGGGTGTTACATCATATCTTGACCTGTTTTTTCTCTAACAAAGTGGAAAGAAATTTTGACAATTTCTCAATGGCAGAACCACGGAAGATCATCCCTTTAATATTTGGCCACTTCTTTACGATGGAAATGTTGCAGCCACTGTAATTTCTTGAACAAGAACATGTACACATCAAAACACACAAACTCATGAGGGTCTAAACTTTTATTGTGAAGTCACGATGAATGAACAGTTTGCATATTTGGAAACATATTGATGTATTCTCCTGCATTGGCGTAGGTTTATAGATGATGTACGTTACAAATCTGGTGAAATGGCGCAGATTGCGTTCCCATATGAACGTCATATAAGCAACCCAAACTCACAAAACCTCATCAAAGACAATTGGAAATGTTTGTCTCTTATTCAGCGATATCATTTTATTTGCCACCACACAAGCATTCGTGGTTAAAAAGTATATTAATGTTTTTTTGGGGGGTTTTTTGACGATCATTGGACTCTTATTCCTCGGCTGGATCGTGTCGAGACTTTGAAGCTGCACTGAAACTCACATCTGGACCTTCGACCCGTTGGACCCCATTGAAGTCACTATATGGAGAAAATCCTGGAGTGTTTTCCTCAAAAACCTTCATTTCTTTTCCACTGAAGAAAGACATGAACATCTTGGATGATGTGGGGGAGAGTAAACTATCAGGAAACTTTAATACTACTTTTTAACTACTAATCCTTTAAATTATTACAATGTTGCATTTTTTCCATGGTTCAGTTTGCTTTCACAAGTTAACATTTCCAAATTGTGTTTATGCAAGTCACATCTAAATCCATGGCAGCTCCCGGCACACATGCTCACGATCTTACTGATGTGTGCAGATGTTTGGAATCGCATTCACCATCATTCAAGGCAAAATCCTGGATCACTTCAGCACACTGGCCGGCAACATCTTCCTCTGTGTGTTCCTCTTCATCGGCTCCATCATGACAGGTAGAAACTCATCACATGACACTCAACATGTGACCACTAACAGTTGCACTCCTCTTCTGCACATGTGATGTTTTATTACAGCATGACTTCAGCTTGTTGTGTCACAGTTGCACACTTAAAGGATTAGTTCACTTTAAAAAAAACTTTTGCTGATAATTTACTCACCCCCATCTCATCCAAGATGTTCATGTCTTTCTTTCTTCAGTCGAAAAGAAATGAAGGTTTTTGAGGAACACACTCCAGGATTTTCTCCATATAGTGACTTCAATGGGGTCCAAACGGTTCAAGGTTCAAGAAAAATCCTGGAATGTTTTCATCAAAAACCTTCATTTCTTTTCGACTGAAGAAAGAAAGACATGAACATCTTGGATGAGGTGGGGGTGAGTAAATTATCAGCAAAAGTTTTTTTTAAAGTGAACTAATCCTTCAAACAAGTCGTTGTTTTATACATGCTGAGAAAAACTAAACGACTGTGTCATTTATTTAAAGTGCCTTCTTTATACCGTCTTACTGAAAATCGTGGTTTCTGGTTTAAACTTTTTTTTTTATGCAAAGTATAATTTTTCAGTGTAGTTTCATGACATTCTTTGAAGCAGTGCTTCTCAATTGATTTTGCTTAGTTAGTTGTACTTTATTGTCCAGCCTTGGCTGAAAATTGGTCTTGCTATACACACAACAATGACAAAACATCCACATCAACACAATCAAATAAATATGGAAGCTTGTTTCCGCCACAGAATGAAAAATAAAAAAGGTAATTGCGACTTTTTATCTCACAATTGCGAGTTTACATCTCGCAATTCTGACTTTATTTCTCAGAATTTCGAGATATAAAGTCAGAATTGCGTGATATAAAATCCCAATTGCGAGTAATAAAGTCAGAATTGTGTGATATAAAGTCAGAATTGCGAGATATAAAGTCAGAGTTGCAGTTATAAAGTCAGAATTGCGAGATATATAGTCAGAATTGCGAGATATAAAGTCAGAATTGCGAGATAAAAAGTTAGAATTGCGTGATATAAAGTCAGATTTGCATGATATAAAATCCCAATTGCGTGATATAAAGTCAGAATTGAGTGATATAAAGTCAGAATTGCGAGATATAAAGTCAGAATTGTGTGATATAAAGTCAGAATTGCGAGATATAAAGTCAGAGTTGCAGTTATAAAGTCAGAATTGCGAGATATAAAGTCAGAATTGCGAGATATAAAGTCAGAGTTGCAGTTATAAAGTCAGAATTGCGAGATATAAAGTCAGAATTGCGAGATATGAAGTCAGAATTGCGTGATATGAAGTCAGAATTGCGTGATATGAAGTCAGAATTGCGAGATATAAAGTCAGAATTGAGTGATATAAAGTCAGAATTGCGTGTTATAAAGTCAGAATTGCGTGTTATAAAGTCAGAATTGCGAGATATGAAGTCAGAATTGCGTGATATAAAGTCGAAATTGCGTGATATAAAGTCAGAATTGCGAGATATAAAGTCAGAGTTGCAGTTATAAAGTCAGAATTGCGTGATATAAAGTCAGAATTGTGTGATATAAAGTCAGAATTGCGTGTTATAAAGTCAGAATTGCGAGATATGAAGTCAGAATTGCGTGATATAAAGTCGAAATTGCGTGATATAAAGTCAGAATTGCGAGATATAAAGTCAGAGTTGCAGTTATAAAGTCAGAATTGCGTGATATAAAGTCAGAATTGTGTGATATAAAGTCAGAATTGCGAGATATAAAGTCAGAATTGCGTGATATAAAATCCCAATTGCATGTTATAAAGTCAGAATTGAGTGATATAAAGTCAGAATTGAGTGATATAAAGTCAGAATTGTGAGATATGAAGTCAGAATTGCGAGATATAAAGTCAGAATTGCGAGATAAAAAGTCAGAATTGCGTGATATAAAGTCAGAATTGCCTGATATAAAATCCCAATTGGGTGATATAAAGTCAGAATTGAGTGATATAAAGTCAGAATTGCGAGATATAAAGTCAGAATTGAGTGATATAAAGTCAGAATTGCGAGATATAAAGTCAGAATTGCGAGATATGAAGTCAGAATTGCGAGATATGAAGTCAGAATTGCGAGATATAAAGTCAGAATTGCGAGATATAAAGTCAGAGTTGCAGTTATAAAGTCAGAATTGCGAGATATAAAGTCAGAATTGCGAGATATGAAGTCAGAATTGCGAGATATGAAGTCAGAATTGCGAGATATAAAGTCAGAATTGCGAGATATAAAGTCAGAATTGCATGATATAAAGTCAGAATTGCGAGATATAAAGTCAGAATTGCGAGATATGAAGTCAGAATTGCGAGATATAAAGTCAGAGTTGCAGTTATAAAGTCAGAATTGCGTGATATAAAGTCAGAATTGCGTGATATAAAGTCAGAATTGCGAGATATAAAGTCAGAATTGCGTGATATAAAGTCAGAATTGCGAGATATAAAGTCAGAGTTGCAGTTATAAAGTCAGAATTGCGTGATATAAAGTCAGAATTGCGAGATATGAAGTCAGAATTGCGTGATATAAAGTCGAAATTGCGTGATATAAAGTCAGAATTGCGTGATATAAAGTCAGAATTGCGAGATATAAAGTCAGAGTTGCGTGATATAAAGTCAGAATTGCGTGATATAAAGTCAGAATTGCGAGTTATAAAGTCAGAATTGCGAGATATGAAGTCAGAATTGCGTGATATAAAGTCAGAATTGCGTGATATAAAGTCAGAATTGCGAGTTATAAAGTCAGAATTGCGAGATATGAAGTCAGAATTGCGTGATATAAAGTCGAAATTGCGTGATATAAAGTCAGAATTGCGTGATATAAAGTCAGAATTGCGAGATATAAAGTCAGAGTTGCGTGATATAAAGTCAGAATTGCGTGATATAAAGTCAGAATTGCGAGTTATAAAGTCAGAATTGCGAGATATGAAGTCAGAATTGCGTGATATAAAGTCAGAATTGCGTGATATAAAGTCAGAATTGCGAGTTATAAAGTCAGAATTGCGAGATATGAAGTCAGAATTGCGTGATATAAAGTCAGAATTGCGTGATATAAAGTCAGAATTGCGAGTTATAAAGTCAGAATTGTGAGATATAAAGTCAGAATTGCGTGATATAAAGTCAGAATTGCGAGATATAAAGTCAGAGTTGCGTGATATAAAGTCAGAATTGCGTGATATAAAGTCAGAATTGCGAGTTATAAAGTCAGAATTGCGAGATATGAAGTCAGAATTGAGTGATATAAAGTCGAAATTGCGTGATATAAAGTCAGAATTGCGTGATATAAAGTCAGAATTGCGTGATATAAAGTCAGAATTGCGTGATATAAAGTCAGAATTGCGTGATATAAAGTCGAAATTGCATGATATAAAGTCAGAATTGCGAGATATGAAGTCAGAATTGCTCGATATAAAGTCAGAATTGCGTGATATAAAGTCAGAATTGCGTGATATAAAGTCAGAATTGCGTGATATAAAGTCGAAATTGCATGATATAAAGTCAGAATTGCGAGATATGAAGTCAGAATTGCGTGATATAAAGTCAGAATTGCGAGATAAAAAGTCAGAATTGCGTGATATAAAGTCAGAATTGCGTGATATAAAGTCAGAATTGCGTGATATAAAGTCGAAATTGCATGATATAAAGTCAGAATTGCGAGATGTAAACTCGCAATTGTGAGAAAAAAAGTCAGAATTGGCTTTATGCCACAGCTTCACTACTTCCTGAACTTCAGCCAGCCCTTTGTTTCCTGTCTGTCATTATTGGACAAACTGATTAATCCAGGTGTGCCTGGCCTCAGTAACAATAATCAGGCACACCTGGATTAATCAGTTTGTCCAATTATGACAGACAGGAAACAAAGGGCTGGCTGAAGTTCAGGAAGTAGTGAAGCTGTGCATAAAGCCTATTGTGAGATAAAAAGTCGCAATTCTGTCTTTTTTTCTCGCAATTGCGACTTTATTTCTCATAATTGCGACTTTATATCTCATAATTGCGACTTTATATCTCATAATTGCGACTTTATTTCTCATAATTGCAACTTTATTTCTCATAATTGCGACTTTATATCTCATAATTGCGACTTTATTTCTCATAATTGCGACTTTATATCTCGCAATTGCGACTTTATTTCTCAGAATTGCGACTTTATATCTCGAAATTGAATTGCGACTTTATTTCTCACAATTCTGACTTCATATCTCGCAATTGTGAGATAAAAAGTTGCAATTATTTATTTATTTTTATTCAGTGGCGGAAACAAGCTTCCATAAATAAATACTTAATACATAATAATGATGATGTGTGTGAGGTTAAAAGTCTTTCTTTTATCCCACTTTAATATGTCAACTACTGTATAAATAAGTATCATTTCCCTCAAAACTTTAAACATTGTGACTGGACCAGCCCGACACAACAACAGCTCAACCGAAGTTGAGTGAGGTGGTGAAAATTGCAATTACAGTAATTGACAGAAGGAGAGTTTGATTGGACACACAACCATTGACATCAACAACAAAAGATATGGAGAGTTTTTTATTTTGTTCTAGCATGATAAAACAGATCAATGCAAATAACAAAAAAATTACATGGTTAATAATTACTAACCATGTAATTTTTTTGTTATTTGCATTGATCTGTTTTATTTTCATCTGAATGACCCGTTCTTTGAAGTATCTTAGAGTAGCATGAACTGTAGTACATGAATATAGTTATTATTCAGCACCGTGTTACATATTAGACCTGGCATCATATTAACCATGATGTCGCAATGGTCATTTTGTAAGTGTATTAAAATCCTCCTGTGGTGAAAATCCAGCTTTTAATGTTGTTTATGTGTGTATGTGGAGTTTTTAATATGCTTTAAGACACACCATGTGTAAATTCATAAGTCGACAGCATTGCTGAGTATTTTCTGCTTAAACTGCAGTGAACCAAAGACAGTCTCAAAAACACGGTTTGAAATCGCTGGTGTTTCTGACGTCACAAACGACCTTGTAACCAATCAGATCAACGTGTGATCGTCAACCAGTGGATCTCTGAGCTGAGTGAGTGAGTGGAGGCGGGGCTCATTTGCATATTCATAGAACCACGCATACTAAATGAGGCAAGGGTGTCGAGTTACATTCAAGATATTTTAAGACATGAAGAAATTTTTTGAAAAACATAATTTTGGTGATCAAAGATGAGTTTTAAGGGATAAAATGATTGACTACAGGGGGACTTTAAGTACAGCCTGGGTTGGTATTAATAGGATATTCCTGTAGCTCAGACACTAGCAACACCAAGGTCATGGGTTTGAATCCCAGGGAATGCATGAAAGGATTAAGTGTATGCCTTCAAAGCAATGTAAGTTGTTTTGGAAAAAAGCGTCTTCCAAATGCACACATGTGAATGCAAATTAACTGTAAAAATGGACAACTTTTCAATGATCAGACTTTGTTTCTCTGCCTCACAGCGTTTATAAAATCTGACCTGCGGCGACAGAAGGCCAACCAAAAGTCCCAGACAGAGGTGAACGCTGTAAGTATGTCATAACTGGACTTTCTTAAATATATACATGCATATGTGTGTATTTATATATATACAAAATATACAGTACACACATATTTTATGTAAGCACAAACTTTTATTTTGGATGCGATTAATCGTTGCACACCACTAACAACATTAAACCTTTTTTATTTAACTTTGAAATGGACTTCTGGGTGCTTTTACAAGATCTTGAATACACACGTCTGAGCACATCATACACTATACACGTCAACTTAAGACTGACACGGTTACAAAACCAGTGAGCTGCCTATGTAGGGCGTCAAAGACAAGCTTATATCGCAACGTCTGTTGCAGAAAGCATTCAGAATACTGAATAATGAGTTTGCATCTTGGTGAGAAACAAAACAGGGTGAAATAAAGACATGTAAACCAATGACCAGAACTAAAAACCCAACATGGCCATCTGGTGGTTATAGGGAGTGCTGTGGTGTAGTGGTTACAGTCAGGGCTGGTGACGAGAAGGTTACTGGTTTGATCCAATAGTCACTGGGTCACACAATAGTCACACAAAATATTTTTTTCTGAATATATATACACTTGCTGTTCAACTCATGGGTTACGACCTCTCTGTCTGTTCTGATTTGTTATGGATAACAGGAGAAAACTATGCTAAATTAATACAATACTGTATATTAACGGCAAAATTATACACGAGACCAAAAAACAAAAAACCTCGCTGAACTTTTGTGATTTAAATAATACGAGGTGGGAGGAAAAAGTATATTTTAGTTCTTTTGCAAGCGACTGCAAAGTTTTCAGGTTATAATATACATTGCACATCACCTCATTTCTCAGAGGCTGAAAACTGTTCATTCGAAGATTCAGGGGAGGGTGTATAAATAGTAAAAAACATAGAAAACATCCATAAACAACGGTTTTATTACATCTTTAGAGAAAGCCAATATGTTACAAACATACAGAGTAATGTTAGTTTGAAAAATAAATAATAGGTCCTATAAAAATAATCAAATATCTATATAAAGATGCATAATTCCTACACACACAGGTGTCCAAAATAAATAAAAAAGCATATCAGATTCCTAAAACAATAAACTAGATAAAACAAGCAAATTACATTTTCTTCTACTTGTGTCTGTGGATGATGTCAGCAACTTTACACATGCATACAGTAGTTACACTATATAGAGAACCTGCTTTTATCCCGCAAAATGTGAACTATATCACCGCACAGCTCTAATCTGATGAGTGTGACTATAAGGCATGAAGTTATTAGAGAATGAAACAGTGTGTAATGACTTGAAATTACTTTTCCTTGTTATTTCTGTGCATTTTTATGTTGTAGATTTCATTACAATTATTTTTAGGGTGATGGATGGTTTCTTTTTTCCCTGCTCAGGACTCATCCATGCATTCCCAAGACGGAAAACCGTTGCCAGTAAAAGAGGTTAAGATGTAAGGACTGAAATTTGACATTTAGCTGATGACCTGGTGTTGTTCCTGCAGTGTTTAAACTGGCCAGTAGTCAGAGCTCCCACATTACACGCCACAACACTCAGTGGGAATCATTCAGCAAACACAACTTTGTAAAATACATTTTGGATGGTTATATGAACGATTAACATGAAAAATGGTATTGTTCTGCTTGCGTTTCATAAATGAGGCTTTAATGTGTTGGGAAATGTATTTGCATGATGGTTAGATCTGACCTAATGTTATTAATCTAAAAGTGTTTCTGAAATGATTCGAGAGATCTCAGTGTTGTTGATGCTGGACATCACAATATTATTATGGAAGGTCGAAGTCCTTCAATGAAACCCATCAATTGAAGCCTACTTGAATGTGCCAGAACATCAGTCATGTGATCAATGGAGGACGTGTGAAGCTCATGTCGTACATAATGCACTACTAACAGATTAGTACAGTACACTTATCTCAGACTAACGGAAGTATTAGAGCATACGCAAAGGTTAATGTATGTTGTAGCAGGCTTGACTGATGGACGCTTTTTGATCCAATAGAAACATATATTAATAGCATTTAATGCCAGGGTAATATAACACAATGTATAGTCTTATAAATGTACATTCAGTACACATGATACTTGCAACGTTTTTCTTCCAATAGCGAGTTTATATCTCACAATTCAGACTTTCTTTCCCTCTCGATTCTGAGTTTTTAGATAAGTTGCAATTACCTTTTTTATTATTTTATATTATGGTGGAATAAAAATGTTTTCATACATTATAAATCAAAGCTCAGTCTATTGTCTGTGTGTGTGACAGATATTTTTGTCTTGTTTCCAGTGCAAATACATACAAATTCTTAAATAAAGATGTCTTTACTAAAGTAGTAAAATGCCATAAGATATTAAGTCTTGTTTTCTGGGAATATAAATCCAAATTAAGTAAGTTTTTGCTTTAAAAACAAGCTAAATTATCTGCCAATGGGGTACGAAAAATAATCTTGCTTCTGTTTGATTAACATTATTTTTCTTACCCCATTGGCAGATCATTTTGCTTTTTTTTTTGCAACAAATCACTTAATTTTGTATAATATCATATGGCATTTTACTCATCTAGTAAATGCATCTTGATTTAAGATTTTTGTTTATATTTGGACTGGAAACCAGACAAAAATACTAAGTAAGAAAAGCATTTTTGCAGTGTGTGCCGACTCCTGTTAACAAGATGCTTTGTACACAATGACATCACAAACATGATGGTTACTCAAGGTCATTTACATTTATTCGTTTCACATGGCTTCAAATATCCACCAAACAAGCAAAGGTCAGAAAGAACAGCAACACTGAAGCTAAAAAGAAAAGTGGACCTGAAAAAAATGAATTTTTACACTGTGGTTCTCTGTGATTTTGAACAGATGACGGTCCCGCAGAACTGATGTCAGTGTGTAGTAGACGTGTAGTTACTGCCCTGATCTGTGTGTGTATGTGGTTGATATGAATGTATGCAGATGTATATTTAGTTCATGTGTATTTTACAGTACTTGTATACAAACGTTTTGAATATAATACAGATCAAATTGTTGTAAATGTAATCTCACAGTCAATAATAAAGAGTGATAACTAGTTTAGATGCACTGCGACATGGCTAAAATGCAGATGTGAGCATGTCTTGTATTGTGTGCATGTTAGTGATTTACAATTGAACATGCAAATGAGTCATGTAAACCTTACTGGGGAAAACACCAACAGCGACGTGACCAGTAATACACATCTGAGGCTAAAACCCTTTTCATGGAAAGGCTTTACCTGAATGCTTAACTTGTCTTTCAGTGGCTGAGATCTAGACAAAGAAGCAGTACAAATAAAAGAAACTCGAAAAATTAGATAGCGTGCAAAAGTTATAATTTTGATGATTATGGCTTATGAAAACCCCCAATTCAAAATTTCAATATTACATGAAAAACGGATTTTAAATACAGAAATGTCAGCCCTCTGAAAACTATAATCATGCATATGTATATAGTTATATATACTAAATATATTAGTTTCACCTTTTCATTTGAATTACTGAAATACACAAACTTTTGCACGATATTCACATTTTTCAAGTTTCACCTGTTTAAAAGTTTTCTTCACTACATCACCCCATTTTCACCATTTTCATAACGGCACTATTTTTCTCATATATTAGCTTTTTAAAAATGACTCAAATGTACCGGTACTGTAATTGCTTTCGGATAATTAAACTTTAAACAACCATATAAAATGATTACACTGATGCAATGCTGTAAAAGGTAGTTTGGGCCTTATATGTGACTGGCAACCAGTTGATAGCAGGACCGGCACAGTCTGAACCACTGACCCGTCCCGTCGGACCACATGTCCCGTTACAGCCGTCCCGTGTCAGTGCCAGAGGTATCGGCAGTGATGATGCTGGGAACATCACTCAGTTCCTCTTCTTCTGACGAGATCCCATCACTTCCTGAGGCTCAACGATACACTGGAAGCCGATCAACATGCCCACAATAGAGACACCTAGAAACACAACACCACCGTCACACACCATTTTTACACATAGCCGGGTATTTAGAGAAAAGAATATTTCCCCCCCTCCGTTTTCAATAATACGTGCACACAACATCGTTTTCAAAAAAGTTGTCATTTACATCAACCCGCATAAATACCATAAATCCGCCATCATAACTCTGCCAAACTGGGCGCTCACATGACGTTAAGCATTTTCTGGCGCATAATGTGACGTTTGAGAACCTAAAGCCCTGTTTCTCCCAGTTTACACGGCACATAACCGGCGTTCTCCTTCTAACATTCGTTCGGTATCTCACTATGGGAACGCCTCTGGGCGTGTCCGATTGCGGAAGCACCAATTACACCACGTCTGCCAACTATGGCAGACCAATTGCTGCAGCGATCAGTGAGTCCCGGCACACTGTATATAAACGCAGCTACCTGCCGTTTCGTCCCTCTCGCTCTCTTCCCCGTGGAAGATTTCGGAAGCTGTCCTCAGCAGACTTTGGGAACTATTTGCTTAACAGTTTTCAGACGGAGCCGACAGGTAACGTCCCAAACGCAATATTTTCCTTAGGTCGTTGAGTGACTTCGTCACTTAAGAGTACGATAACTAACATGTCAAGACGAGTTTTCTTGCTCTTAAGTTCTCTAATCTTTTTCCAAGTTTTTCTGGGCGCTTACCACGCACCAAAAGGACAAGGAAAACGACAGCTCTCTAATCGCAGCACAGCTCCGTACCAGTTGTCACGTTGGGTGAGAACTCACCGTACGAAGAGAGTGCTAGCCCCATCATGGCCACCGCAATAGAACCGGAGAGCCCCGGAGGAAAAGGTCGTCCTCCACATCCGTGTGCTTGTGGAATGTGGATTTCTGCTAAGGATGCACACGGCCTCTGCATCTCCTGTCTGGGCACTAAACACGCGCAGGCAGCGCTGTCCAACCCCAAGGGATGCCAGCACTGCGCTACGTTCTCGACTAAGACCCGAGAAAGAAGGCTCCGCGTGGCAGTCGGTGGAAAATCGGACCCATGCCTCTCTGCTCAACCCAGTGAGGAACCCATGGATTGTCCCCGGACCACCACCTCATGGGCAGAGATGATGGAGAAGGTTTCACCCGTCCTTTCCCCGCTGTTTGATGATCCGTTAGCGGGTGAGGAAGATGACGATGATGAAGTGTTGTCGAACATCCTCGAGGACAAGGACGACGAAGATGCCATTCTTCCCCCGAACCAGTCCAGGCTGCCGAGTGCACAGGATGAGAGTTCACCCTCCCCTGTACAGACGGATTCAGATCTAATCGAGGTCTGTCGCAGGGCCGCGGCTAGATTATCGATCGACTGGCCATCCCAACAGACAGGTCAAGTGGCTGAAAGAGACCTGTACGATGGAAAGAGACTTCGTCACGTCTCCCGCCAGCAAGGCAGTTCATTCCGGCCTTCCCGGCCTGTGTGACGGAGATGAAGAAGTTTTGGGACAAGCCTTTTTCACATCGAGTGCCCGTCAAGGGTTTCTCGAGGCTTGATGTTCAGGGAATGGAGGATCTAGGGATGGCGGATCCTCCCCCGGTGGAAACTTCAGTTGCAAATCACTTGCACCCGGGCCTTCAACCGGAGCGTCGCTGCCAGGGAAAACAGAGCGCTTCGCCGCCTCTGTTTTTCAGAAGATCTACAAGTCAACTGCACTCTCCGTCCGTGCTTTGAACGCGACGTCCCTCCTTACAGCCTATCAAGCGGAGCTATTAGAGGAGATGGGTCGTCAGATGGACTCCGGATCTCCCAACCCAGTGCTCTGGGAGGAGATATGCGTCATCGCAGATTTGAACCTGCGCACGTCCCGCGGAGCAGTTCAAAGTTGCGGACGGAGTATGGGCTTAGCAGTTGTGGGTGAGAGATCGCTGTGGCTGGGTTTGTCAGGGCTCTCTGAAAAAGAGAAGGCAGAGTTTCTGGATGCCCCTTTAGATCCAAAAGCCATGTTCGGCGCGATAACGGTAACGGCGATGCGGCAGCAGTGTGACCTGCGGAAGAGGGAGGGAGAAGCTTTCCAGGTCTGTCCCTTTTCACCCTAACCGGCCGAATTTCAGACCGTCAGGCAGAGGAGGGCATTCAGATTATCAGCCTTCCCGCTCTGCTCCACCACAACAGCCGGGCAACACGGCCCCACAACCAAAACCCGGTTTCGTTAGACCTAAACAGTCTTTCACGGCCGCAGTCTTTCATCCCTGGGTATTAACCACTGTAGAGAGGGGATACAGGCTTCAATTCGCTGTAAAACCTCCTCTGTTCAACAGAGTGGTAATTTCAGTGGCCAAAGGGGAAGCAGCTCTGGTTTTAGAGGAAGAAATAGCCTTTTTAATGAAAAAGGGAGTGATAAGAGTGATTCCAATGGAAGAGAGCCACAAGGGCTTCTATTCCCGTTATTTTGTGATTCCCAAGAGAGGGGGAGGTCTCCGTCCCATTCTGGATTTACGGGTCCTCAACAGACACCTCAGAAAATTCAAATTCAAAATGCTGTCTATCAGAACGTTGTGTCAAAATATTTGGCAAGTAGACTGGTTCACCTTGGTGGATCTGCAGGATGCATATTTTCACATAGATATTTTTCCTGCACACAGGAAATATCTGAGGTTCGCCTATCAGGGCACGGCATACGAGTATATGAGAATATCATTTGCCCTCGCTTTAGCCCCTCGGGTATTCAGCAAGTGTGTGGAAGGAGCTCTGACTCTGTTGAGGAGATCAGGGATCAGAATTTCATCATATCTGGACGATCTGCTCATCTACGCGCCGTGCCGACGGCAGGCAGAGAGTGATACACACACACTAGTGACGCATCTGGAGAGATTAGGTTTCAAGATAAACCAAATGAAGAGTTGTCTATCTCCGTCTCGGGAAATAGTCTACTTGGGTCTCAGGTTGAATTCTGTGTCGTTTCAAGCTTTCCTATCAGAGGATCGCATCAAGACTTTTCACAGCTGCCTTTCCCTTTTTCAACGAGGGAGATCAGTCTCTTTCAGAATGTGTCTTTCGGCTACTAGGACTGATGGCCTCAACTGTGTCCGTGGTTCCCCTGGGGCCGCGTCTCACCAGAATGCACGAGCGCTCTCTGTCATTGGAGAGTCCCGCCTTTTCTCAGGACAGGATGCCCTCTGGGTCCTATCGTACTGAGAAAAGTGATGACGACAGATGCATCTCTCACAGGCTGGGGCGCAGTGCTCGAGGGCAGGACAGTGAGAGGAGTTTGGTCTCCTGCACTGAGAGAGAAGCACGTAAATTTTCTAGAGCTACTGACAGTGTTTCTAGCTCTGAGACATTTCGTGCATTTTCCAAAGGATCATCACGTATTGGTCAGGACAGACAATACAACGGTGATAGCCTACATAAAGTGTGGCAGAGATTCGGCCAGGCTGCCGTAGATCTCTACGCATCGCGCGAAGACGCACAATGTCCCCTGTTCTTCTCTCTGGCGAAGATGCACCATTGGGTGTGGATGCTCTAGCCCACGAGTGGCCAGACGTGTTACTGTACGCGTTCCCTCTGTTGAGCTTGATTGAGTCGACACTACGGAGGGTTCGGGAGCGCGGACATGTGATGATTCTGATCGCGCCGTACTGACCGGGGAGACTGTGGGTTGCGGAGATTGCGCAACTGCTCTACGACCAGCCTTGGCAGTTACCAGCGCGCAGGGATCTCCTCTCACAAGCACGAGGGGAAATATTCCATCCCTCCCCTCAGAAGTTAGCTCTCTGGGCCTGGCCCGTGAGAGGTTGAATCTGAGCACAGCCGGACTACCTTCAAAACTCATTGAGACGATTCAGAACGCGAGGGCAGCCTCGACTCGTTCTTTATATAACCTAAAATGGAGAGTCTTTGAGGAATGGTGCGCAGATAAGAACATTGTTCCGTTCTTGTGCTCCGTTTCGGATATGCTGTGTTTTCTTCAAGACCTCCTGGATAAAGGCAGAGCTTTTTCCACGGTTAAGGTTTATCTATCCGCTATATCGGCATGTCATGTGGGTATTGATTCGGGTACTATTGGCCAACACCCTCTAGTCTGTCGATTTATGAGAGGTGCACGTAGGCTACACCCAGTATCAAAGACGCTGGTCACGCCATGGGATTTGTCTGTGGTCCTGAGCGTGCTCTCAAAAGCCCCGTTCGAGCCCATTGATAGCATTGCCTTAAAGCTGCTTGCTTTAAAAACGGCTCTGTTACTCGCTCTTACAACAGCAAAGTGGGTGAGTGAACTACAGGCGTTATCAGTTCACCCTTCATGTATGAAGTTCGCTTCGGGTGGTCAAAGAGCTAATTTCAGAACTAACCCTGCGTCGTGCCCAAAGTATATGATCACGCGGATACCGTAAGATCAGTGGACTTGCCAGCTTTTCATCCTCCTCCTTTTTCTTCTCCAGAAGAGGAGAGGTTACACTGTTTATGTCCGGTTCACACGGTGTGCAGTTATGTACAGAGAACCCACTCAGTGCGTAAGAGCAACCAGCTGTTTGTCTCGTGGGCTGACTCTTACAAGGGAAAACCTATCTCCCGTCAACGCCTTTCCCACTGGGTGGTGGAGGCTATTGTGTTATGCTACAAGAGCATGAATATAGAGCCACCAGTAGGACTACGAGCGCATTCTACTAGGGGGATGTCTACATCCTGGGCTCTATTTAAGGGGATTTCTATTCAAGAAATTTGCGCGGCGGCCAGCTGGTCCTCTCCGCACACATTTATCCGTTTTTATAGACTGGATGTTATGGAACCCTCTCTGGCCCACTCAGTTCTGGGAGTTAGTAGTCAGGGGGTATGAGATGGTTTCAATAAAGGGGGCACCTGTCCCCATATTATCCTGTTTTTCTCACCGTCTGGGACAATGATTCAGTATAATTTATATCCCCTCTTCTTCAGTCTGCTTCGTCAGCATATCTGCAATACGGGAGTTGTCTATATCCCATAGTGAGATACCGAACGAATGTTAGAAAGAGAACGATATAGGTTACTGACGTAACCCCGGTTCTCTGATAACATGAAGAGAGGTATCTCACAACTTTGCCCTCCTTGCCTATTCGCATGGAGAAGAGATATGTGGAGAATGACGAATCTCAGACTGACTGACCTGACCGACAGCTTCAGAGATTCAGCGCTCTTTACCTTCTCTCGGTGTAATTCTGCGCAATTTGAAGAAGTTTGGGATTTTCATGAGACTCTCACTTCATACTTCAGTACAGAAAGTGTCAAACTTTAACAAAAATTGATTTCTTGATGATTTGATTTTTTTATAATAGGAATTTCATAATATCTAAATATAAATTTATAAGCAAAAGCTGTGAAAAAAAAAACAATGATGGAGTGGAAGTGGCTAATAAGTCAAAAAGTGCTCCTCTGCCACCATCTACTGGTTATAGCGGTGATTTCATATTTA
The DNA here is from genome assembly GCF_029890125.1 of Rhinichthys klamathensis goyatoka. Classification (NCBI taxonomy): domain Eukaryota; kingdom Metazoa; phylum Chordata; class Actinopteri; order Cypriniformes; family Leuciscidae; genus Rhinichthys; species Rhinichthys klamathensis. The sequence continues at coordinate 307,142 of NW_026607160.1, read as the reverse complement.
TTATTTTTATTAAATAAAAGTTAGTTCTTAAAACTTTTAGTTTCACAAATGGGGACAAATTTAGTTTTTGGTCATCACATAAAAAATAACTTTAAAACTGGATGATATTTAGAGCTTGAAGTTCTTTATAAAGTGTGAAGCACTTGAAAATGTCACTCTCAAAAGGTTGCACGAATCCTGAAATGTTTTCAAACCTGTGGCACTTTTTCACTGGATTTTCCATTTCTGGAGTCCTTTGTGGATTGGAACGTCTCAGATTGAGTGCAAACAAAAGAAATTAACATGAGAATACCAAAGCATTTGTAATTGCAACAATTTTCTGTGTGCAGTATCTGACAAAAAATGCAGGTGTGCCAATATTTTTGGCCATGAATGTAAATGTCTTTGTCACGTTTGATCAATTTAATACATCTTTGCTGAATAACAGCATTCATTTTTATTATTATTATTATCTAACTTACCCCAAACTTTTGAAAGGTAGTGTATCACAGTTTCCACGCACACAAAAAAAGTATTTAAAAAAATAGTAAACTGTTTTCAACATTGATAATAATAATCATAAATGTATGGAAGATTGTTTCCACCACAGAATAAAACATTTTAAGGATAATTGCGTCTTTTTATCTCACAATTCTGACTTTATCTCTCGCAATTGCGACTTTATATCACACAATTCTGAGATAAAAAGTCAGAATTGCGAGATGTAAACTCGTAATTGTAAAAAAAAAGAGTCAAAATTGCAAGATGTATAGTCGCAATTACCTTTTTGATTTTTTATTCTGTGGCAGAAACAAGTTTGAAGCTTCCATGTACTGTAAATGTTTCTTGAGCATCAGATCCTCATATTAGAGTGATTTCTGAAGGATCATGTGACACTGAAGACTGGAGTAATGATGCTGGAAATTCAAATTTGATCACAGGAATAAATTACACTTTACTATATATGCACATAGAGAATATAAGTATCCTGATTCAAGACTGAACTAGATGTTAGAAACTCACTCACTCGCTACAATCAGCGGAGCCATGACTCCAATGGTCAACGGAGCGGTTTTATAGATAAACGCTTCCGACAAGAAGTGGCCAAGAGCCAGAACGAATGTCCACAGCGTGACGTGATACAGCCTGGGTGAGGGAAAGAAGGGAGCGTCAGCTTGATTCCAGCAGAGTACACACTCGCACACACACATGCACACACAGACTCTCACACAGACTCTCACACAGACTCTCACACAGACTCTCACACAGACTCTCACACACTCTCACACAGACTCTCACAGACTCTCACAGACTCTCACAGACTCTCACACAGACTCTCACACACACACACACACACACACACACACACGTGAGGATCCTTACGTTCGGTTCTGAATGTCTATGGCACACACACACACACACACACACACACACACACACACGTGAGGATCCTTACGTTCGGTTCTGAATGTCTATGGCACACACACACACACACACACGTGAGGATCCTTACGTTCGGTTCTGAATGTCTATGGCACACACACACACACACACACGAGGATCCTTACGTTCGGTTCTGAATGTCTATGACACACACACACACACACACACACACACACACACACAAGGATCCTTACGTTCGGTTCTGAATGTCTATGGCACACACACACACACACACACACGAGGATCCTTACGTTCGGTTCTGAATGTCTATGACACACACACACACACACAAGGATCCTTACGTTCGGTTCTGAATGTCTATGACACACACACACACACACACACACAAGGTTCCTTACGTTCGGTTCTGAATGTCTATGGCACACACACACACACACACGAGGATCCTTACGTTCGGTTCTGAATGTCTATGGCACACACACACACACACACACACACACACACGAGGATCCTTACGTTCGGTTCTGAATGTCTATGGCACACACACACACACACACACACACACACACACGAGGATCCTTACGTTCGGTTCTGAATGTCTATGGCGCACACACACACACACACACAAGGATCCTTACGTTCGGTTCTGAATGTCTATGGCACACACACACACACACACACACACACACGAGGATCCTTACGTTCGGTTCTGAATGTCTATGGCACACACACACACACACACACACACACACGAGGATCCTTACGTTCGGTTCTGAATGTCTATGGCACACACACACACACACACACACGAGGATCCTTACGTTCGGTTCTGAATGTCTATGACACACACACACACACACGAGGATCCTTACGTTCGGTTCTGAATGTCTATGGCGCACACACACACACACACACACACACACAAGGATCCTTACGTTCGGTTCTGAATGTCTATGGCACACACACACACACACACACACACGAGGATCCTTACGTTCGGTTCTGAATGTCTATGACACACACACACACACACACACACACACACACGAGGATCCTTACGTTCGGTTCTGAATGTCTATGGCGCACACACACACACAAGGATCCTTACGTTCGGTTCTGAATGTCTATGGCACACACACACACACACACACACACACACACACACACACACACACACACACACACACACACACACACACACACGAGGATCCTTACGTTCGGTTCTGAATGTCTATGACACACACACACACACACACACACACACGAGGATCCTTACGTTCGGTTCTGAATGTCTATGGCGCACACACACACACAAGGATCCTTACGTTCGGTTCTGAATGTCTATGGCACACACACACACACACACACACACACACACACACACACACACACACACACACACACACACACACACACACACACACACACACACACACACACACACACACACACACACACACACACACACACACACACACACACACACACACACGAGGATCCTTACGTTCGGTTCTGAATGTCTATGGCACAAGCGCAGCGGATGATGGAGGACAGGAGGGTCCATATGCCAAAGGTTCTCGCCTGAAGACCGTTTACTGAAGAATAAGACAAATCCTCACATTTATAGCACACGTTATTTACACACACACACACACAACATGCATTTGCATCCAAATACTTTCTGTATTCATGTAAAGGACAGTAGAAAGGGATAGTTCACCAAAAAATTAGCCCATGATTTACTCATCCTCAAGCCATCCTAGGTGTGTATGACATTCTTCTTTCAGACGAATACAATAAGAGTTATATTAAAAATGTCCTGGCTCTTCCCAGCTTTATAATGGCAGTGAATGGAGGAGGAGATTTTGAAGCCCATAAAAGTGCATCAATCCATCATAACAGTAATCCATACGGCTCTAGTGGGTTAATGCCTTCTGAAGTGAAGACAAATGTTCATAATTATAACTTTATAAACTATAATCAATCACTGGCTTTTGGTAACATACGCGAGTCTAGTTCTGGTGGAAGAGTGACCTGACCTCTGACCCGACACATGACCTTTGACCCGCTTGAGTTTGTTACTTAAGCTTCTACATAAGCTGTGTCCCAATGTGAAGGCTGCATCCTCCGAAGGACGCAGCTTGTAGCCTTCATAGGATTTCCTAATTGCGCATCCAGGTGTTCCCGATTACCGCTCCATGGCGCCAAGCAACAGTGCGAGATGGAGCTGCCATCCTGATCATTAATTTGTTATAATTGAGTAAACAGCTATGGAGCCAGAATTGGCTATTGTCATTTTTATGTTTTATATTTTACTGAGGATGTTAAATACATGAATTTTCTAAACGACATTTAGGCCACTTGTCTTTAAAGTCAATTTTTTAGGAGGAAAAAGCTCAGTATAATAGAATAAGCAAAAAAAGACTTCACATATAAAAAAGAAATATAACACAAACACAAGGTTAGGTTATATAAAAATAAAACATTCATAAATTATTTTATGATTAACATATTACTGTCTTCAGTGAACTCAACGCAAATGATAATAATATAATTATTATTAGCCTACATTTAGGCTACATATTTAGAAGGCGGTTTTATCCAAAAAAGGAACAAAGAAATTTGTCAAATGTCATTCATAATACAGGGCTAAGATTATCACAAATAAACACAAGATTTTGACGCAAATGTGTGTGGGAGTGTGAGCGCGCACTGCACGGCACGGAGGCGCGGCCGCGAACACTTGCATTTTCCCATCAACAGTGGAAACAACTTAAAAAATACTCTATAATTTCGGGTCATACAGAAAAGAATAATACATCATTCGCAACTACTTTTATTTGTCCAAACTCACATAACAAGAAAACGTTGTGCTTTTGTAAAATAAAATAAAACAATCAGTCGCGCTTTCATGATCGGCAAATCATTTTCATGCCTTCGAAGATGCAGCCTTTGAATTGGGACAGCCTTCATCGCGCCGCTGTGACGCAATCGGCCTTCAAATGCGGCCTTCGGAGGACGCAGCCTACACATTGGGACACAGCTATAGTCATGCGTCGGGTCAGAGGTCATGCGGGTCAGAGGTCACTCCACCAGAAATAGATTCGCTTATGGCCGTTAGCAAAGCCAGTATTTCTAGTTATAAATATGGAAATATGGACATCGCTTCTCTTCAGAAGGCCTTTATTAACCCCCTGTCGTATGGATTACGTTTATCACGGATAGATGCGAAGAAAAAGGTACCATTCACTCCCATTATAAAGCTTGGAAGAACCAGCATATATCAGATTGTGTTCGCCTGAAAGAAGAATGTCTTATACACCTAGGATGACTTGAGGGTCAGTAAATCACAGGCTAATTTTAATTTTTGGGTGAACTATCCCTTTAACTGAAAATGTAACTGTAATGCTGATCTGTAAAGTGCTAAAATTAGTTAATGAATAAAGGTGCTGATTATCCGGTGTATGCCGACCATAATCTGGTGTGCCGGTGTAGAGTTTTTGGGACAGGAAGCTGTGATCTCTGAAGCTCTGCACTGTGTTCCCCACCGCGATCACAGACACCATGAGCAGCCAACTCCTCAACACATTCAGCAAACGGCTCATCCTTCACTGCACACCTGCAGGAGACGACACACAGCACACTGGAGACGACACACAGCACACTGGAGACGACACACAGCACACTGGAGACGACACACAGCACACTGGAGACGACACACAGCACACTGGAGACGACACACAGCACACTGGAGACGACACACAGCACACTGGAGACGACACACAGCACACTGGAGACGACACACAGCACACTGGAGGGCCTCGTGACAGCAGAGCATGGTGATACAGTGGTACTTTCATACCATAGTAGTGAATTACTATTAAATTCATTTAACAATGTATTTTCATGATGCTCTATGCCAGGGGTTTTCAATCTTATAGATGCCACAAATATGAGCATCCTCGTGAGGGAACCCATTCTAAAGTCTTTTCTAAACACCACATTTATACACTGAAAAAGTTATATTATAAAATTAGGCTAGTTGCTATTAAGTAACTTTATTATATGTTTCTTTACAATATATTAATGTAATATTTATTTTTTGTTGACTTAATTTTATTTATTTATTTTATCTAATTTAATCTATTTAGTAGGTTAATAACTGATTTTCTTATTAAACCACATTTTTATTCATTTATTTTAATCTAATTTAAAAGTGTTTTAAATGTATAATTTAATTTCTTTTAATTAATCTTAATTAATTTATTATTTATTAAATATTATCAACACATCGGTCATGGAATTATTTTTTTTCTGAAACGTTCTAGTTCGTCTAATACTAATATATATTTTTAAATGTTCCAAGTTTCAGAACGTTCAGAGAACATTATACGTTCTTAGAACATATTTTGTTCGCTAGGTTTGTGTAGGCAACCATAAACAAGACTGGATCATCAATAGACATTATACATATTATTAAGAAACGACACGATTCATTAGTAAAAATGTTCTTACCTTCTGCGGTCAGTATTTGAACTGTATAACTATAACATTAACTGTACTGTGTGCGTTTGATTCCTCCTGCTTATCATCGTACCGCGACAGATTCACAACACTCAGCTGTCATGGACATGAACATTGACCAATCAGAAACCGCGGATGACGGTTGCGTCGCGTCGTACCACCACCCCATTGGGCAGTGCTTCAAAAGACCGCCCACTCCTGGGAGATCAAACCAATCACCGGCCGCTATACATCTGACGATTTCTAAAGGAGGTGTGTTGAGTTTGAATTTGAGACGTTTGGTCTATTTTATGAAAACAAAAGTTGACTTTTGAGCTGTTTGGTCATGTATATCATTCATTAGCAAAAAAGTGTTTATTCACTATATCTTTCATAGATCGGAAACGGTTTTCGATAGTTTTTCATTTTTTATTTTATATGTGTGAAATAATTATGTTAAATAAATAATTAAAATTTCGAATTAATTTTACATTATTACTCGGTTCAATGCATAATTACAAGTTTTATATATAAACATCAAAATTACAAAAATGCCACCCTTCGGTTTACGCGCATGCGCTTAACAGTGGTTGTCAGCTGGTTGTTATAGTAACAGGCGTCAGGCTTTGGCGTGGGCTATGGAGCTAACAGTTAATAATTACACCCAAGAACACCCACTTAACGCAAACAGGTATGTTACTAATTACATTTATTATCAAACTAATTACACTGCATTCCGAAGTCCTAATATTTTGTGTTAGCCATTCAAACGCTTTATTCTCTGTTAAATCACAGTCAAGTTAGCTCGGTTAGCTAACAGCTAGTGAACTCTCTTCTGTCACACACAACTAATCCCATCTTTCCCATAGTATATTCATTTCAAACAGCGATTTATGAAAAATCTGGAAGGTGCTTTCAGTTTATCATAGTAGACAAGTGCTAAATAATTGTCTCAGATAATAACTCTATTTGAACTATGAAAGTTTTACTTTGGTTTAACCTTTATCTTTGATTGCTATCTAGTACCTTCGTAGTTTGCTGTCATTTTAATTAATTTAATTTGGTTTTTTTTGTTTTATTTTGCACGTTACTTGGCTAAATTTCGCATTATTGTTGTTTTACATCGTTTTCTTACTTTGCATGATTCCTCATCCTACACAGTGCAATACTGTATATTGTTTAATATTAATAAAAGCAGAGTAAAACTGAACAAATAAAATAAATTGCACAGCAGCCCTTCTCATAAAAGCTTATTGTTTTGCAGATGAGTTAAGAAGATTGGAGATGAGTGCTGTCACACACACATTGAGCTGACACACACACACACACACACACACACACACACACACACACACACACACACACACACACACACACACACACACACACACACACACACAGACCGAGATGCCAGCCGCTAGAGAACAGAAGGAGGAATCGGAGTCATCGTCTGAAGATGAGCTAGAGTAAGTGTCTTTACTAAAGCAAAATGCTTTATTCATCTTGAGATGATTATATTCAGTGAGCAAAACTAGTCACTACACACAAAACAACAGCAAACATCCGGTGTTTCGTATAGATTTCATGAATTCACAGCTTATCTTGTCTAAATATAGACCAGTCAGTTCTGAAATAGTAACATCCGGTCCTCAAATAGTCTAGATGTTCCACACACGTCTGTTATCGGCAGCAGAGCTTAATTCAGTCTCCTTGTCATGCTTTTAAGAGTGACAAAAAGGACGAAGGTCAGTTAGATTTAGGACCCAGAATTTACATTAGTTATCATGTGCAGGGCCTGAATTTCGTTGATTTTTTTTTATTACATTTATCTCACCTAAATGTTCGATCAGTCATTGTGTTTTTACAAAGGGGTAATTTTGTTGTCAAGAGTTAACATAACACAAGGAAGCTTGATTTGAATCTTTGAATTAAATTGAAATAAGTAGCACAAATAAATACAGTAGAATAATAAAGATAAAAATAGAGAGAAATAAATGGTTTTGGGTAGGTCTAACACTAGTATTCAGAAATACTACCGAAACTGAATAAAGTAATCAAATGTAAAATAACACCAGATAGCGTTTTAGTCGTGACTAAATTAAATACTTGGGCTATTAATCCTGATTCCTTACAATTAAAGCTATCCTTTCATGTTTTGACGACAAAATGAATGACAGACACATTTAGGCTGCTGTCACTTTAAGAGCTAGTGCGCGGATCCATTACTGTTTACATCCAATGGCTGAACCAACCTGAAATAGATAAGAAACAACATTAATGGGACAGTTCATGTTAGATTTTATTGCTGATTTGTAATATCTTATTTAAATGTGAGTTTGGTATTTATTTTACCCATTCGAGTACGAGATGTGAGTTGATCCTGCCAATATGGCCGGTGTGTGAACCGACTTCCTTTGAAAGGGACTTTGGTAATTCCTCAATATCATATACATGTGAAATAGCAGTGTTCTCTTTGCTTTAACCTGTGTTTTCATAGGAAGCTCCCGTGTGTCGCCTGGAGCGGTGTCAGTAAAAGGATTCCCGTGATCCTCTTCTGTGCAGAAGCCGTTGTGTCCAAAGATGTGGCCATCCAATCTGTTGGAGGTACAGACGCTGAGAATTACTGTGTTTAACACAAGAGCATTTATTAAACTGCAATTCTGCAACATGAAATTATCTATCTATAAATTACAGGACCGTCTCTCTGTTTGTGTGTCTGTGTGTGTATGTGGGTGTCTGTTATTCATATATCTTTAGAACCATTAGTCTGATGGATTTCAAACTTGGCAGGTGTCTTGCTACGGGCACGAGTAAGTGCAGTGCCAAGTTTGATGTTGTTTGGATTAGAAATGCAAAAGATATCGGTAAATATATCGGTAAAAGAAGCACACATTGAAGATGTTTAGAAGGTTGTGGTTTAAAAATACACATTTTGACAGAAACACTCTGTCAGCTTTTAAACATCAAGTCAGCTACAAATAAAAATGTCACTGAACTCTTGCTGTGTAATTGTAACTGAGCACTCAAACACACCAAACCAACAATTACTAAAAACACACACAAAAACAGATTTTGCACGGGCACTGCACTAGTAATATATGATGCCTGTATAGAAGAGCTGAACGATTGTTGTGTGTGTGTATATATGTGTGTGTGTGTGTGTGTGTGTGTGTGTGTGTGTGTGTATATGTGTTTGTGTGTGTGTGTATATGGATTAATTGGGAATCACGATAGTTTTTTGTTCAAAATAGATCACGATTCTCCCACGATTATGAATAGACAACTAAACAAAATAATATGTCACTGGGGGTTCTGACATAATATTAATATCTGCAGTGTATTAAAAAAATATTTTATTCATTTTAAGGAATTATTTTAAAAAAAATCGGTTTGAATGAATGATTCAGTGATTCACTTATAAAGGCTTATTTCATTACTTGATGAATCAAGTGTTTTTTGAACGAATCTCAGGAATGAATGATTCAATGACAATGGATCATTATCAGTAACAGCAGAACTGATATTTTTCTGACTTTTTTTTTTTTTAAGTTATTTGAAGTACATATTGATAAATACTTGCGTATACCTGCAACATTTCAGCTGTGAATTAATAATTAATTTGAGCAGGATTATGTTTAGTACCTGTCTGACAATGCATGTTTATGCTGCTTTTCTAAATCTAAACCCTTCAGAGCTTCCGCTGTGGGAAATAGTGAGCATCGATGCTGCCTGGATTTCACAGTGCATTGTGGGATTTTTTAGGGAGCGCATGTTTCAGTGCACTGGACGGATTTTGCGATTGATAATGGTCTTAAAATGGCCGCCTCTCTGATCAGTGCCCTGACTATGAGATTGAGACGCACACAAATCATTTTTTCTTAGCAGTCGCTTGTCGCCACCTACTTTGTGTAATGGTGTATTTGTTACAATCTTTATCTTTTATTTATTACTTTTGTTTAAAAGGTGATTTACTCTATTTTGACCGCTCTGCAGGCATCAGTGTTTATATCCAAACTATAAACTTTTTTCCCAGTTCTTCTGTGATAATCTGAATGATTGTGTAACAGAAATAATCACACTGTGTGTATTGTAAAGACAGCTTCACAAACAGGTTCATATCTGTACATGACAACGGCTCCCTCTGGGTCAGAACGCAGATCTGAATGTTTGCTGTGATCGTACTTCTCAAAGGTTTAATAGACAGAGACGAATCGTTGCCATTTAGGAATAACATCACGTGTTTGAATCGAGATTGTAATCTTTTAACGATTAATCGTGCAGCTCTACTAGTAATTACTGTACTGTACTGTACACTAGTTCGTCACACACTCAACATATTAAAATATTTACTTTTTTCCAGTGACAAATAATTTTTTATTGTTATATAAACAGCATGTCTAATGTTATTTAAATATCTAGGCCTATTGACTGCTTTCATAAAAATTGTCATTTGCAACATGCCATTGTTCTTGTAATCCTTGATTCAGTATTTCTTTTTTTTTTTTACAGAAAAATATAACTTGGGCTTCAAGATTGTGCGTACGGAGAGTCGTCTTGTGCGTGGCCTGCTGGTCAATCATGGATTCCATGAGGTAAATCTGTAAACATTATCCATGTTAGGGAATTAAATCTTACTATACACTATATGCTGTCAAATTTAAATGGAGTGGATGAGTGGCATCCAGTTATCATCTTGGATATAGATTTTATTTTTGCATACAGTTTGCAGAAACCTTTGGCAGTCTGATTAAATAATAATTAGTCAAGAAAGAGGTTAAAAATCACATCTGATAGGACCACTGGTTTATTTGGCTACTGGCAATGGAAGGTGAAGTCAAACGCATTGCACTGTGGGATTCAACACAGTGCACTCTGCTTGTACACTGCACATCGGTTGATGTTATTTCAGTTCAGTTCAGTTTAGCAACACAAGTATTAAGGATTCAACCTGCAATTCAGTTTCTTCAGGCTAAGCTCCAATACAGTGGTTAGTGTTGATGAGGGCTCAATACAATAAAGCTTAAATGTAAATAGCATTGAAAGGACTTTTAAAGTATCATTTTCATTACCCTGGCCTAAAATAATATTGTTTTCTGTTTAGGTGCATCCAAATAGCAATGATTTTAACCTGATGTGGACTGGCTCGCACCTGAAGCCCTACCTTCTGCGCTCTCTACAGGATTTCCAGAAAGTCAACCACTTTCCCAGGTGTGTATTAGGGCTGTCACTTTACGTTCGAAAATCGATTGCACATTCGATCGGACCAACCAACACAAGTGTCGAAAACGAAAATAGGGAATTTTTTAACGGCCTTTTTTTTTTTTTTTTTAGGGATGCACGATATATCGACCACATATCGATATCGGCTGATAAATGATCTTTTTTGATGTTATCGGTCTGATAAGAAAATTGGGCCGATATATCAAAGCCGATAGATAGATTATTTACTTCAGTTGAGAGATGCGCGCTGTTCACCATGATGGTTCTGAATGATTGGATTCACTTCGAAAAGGAAGATACAGTTCAGTGCAACATGTGCAGCACAAATCTGTCACATAGGCTTCATAACATTATAATAAAAACACGCAAATGAATGTTGTGAATTGTTGTTCGCCAGTGTTTCAGCGCGACGAGCGCGTTGTGGCGGAAAGAGCGCGTCTGTGGAGTTTAGCCTTCATGACAAGCACAGTCAAGTTCTCTTGAGCATTCGCAGCATTCTGCGCCATTGTAAGTTGTAATATGTTTATTTTGTGTGTATATATCTGATTAATCTAATATAGGATGCGTTTGGTTGAGTTAATGAACGATGCACTTCATTGTACCGTTGATCATCTTTGCTGTAAACATCTTGATCATTTTAGCGTTGCGCAGCTCAAACAGCAATGCACATTTATAACTATAATTGGGACTGTCATATACATGCCATTATAATGAGAACACTATTGTAATAAAACGTTGTGAATTTTCTGTTTAGCACCGTTTCAGCGTGTTGTTGTGAGAATAGCGCGTCCAGAACAGGGATTAGCCTACACATTATGACCAGCGCAAGTTCTTTTATGCATTCACGTCATTTTGCGCAGATAAGTCGTAATATAAAGTTGATGTAATATAAATGTCTGATTAATCTCACATATGATGCGTTTCGTTCGTGGATTTAAACAACCTGCTAGAAAAGTTCTTCAGTTTTTGCCGGTGCTCGTTCTCTTCAGCTTCAACGCGCGCAGATTAATGCAAAACATTAAAAGCTATGATTGGGACAGTCATACAATTATAATTGTATTCACTATTGTAATACATTTGGAAATTCTTTGGGTTTGCATTCTTCAGCAACCGTTGAGTTGATTAACCTTCTAGCAATCAACCTTCTCTTCAGCTTCAGCGCTCATAGCTCACACAGCAATGTCATTTGAAACAGTAACTAAGCCATTAAAGATGTTTATGATCAATGTAACATTGAAAATGTTAAATTTTTTTCAAAAACATTGCGTTATAATTAATAACTAACATTATTTTGTTCTCGTATTATTTTCATCAACGATATGGTTTGATTAAAATATTTTTTTCTTATTGTCCTTACAGAGGCGATTCCATTTTATTGATCCATGGGACATGCATTTTGTTTCTTTATTTGCAGTCCAATGTTATCCAATGACTTGTTTGCATTATTTATGTATTTTATTTTTTGTTAGGCAATAGATTTTTTGATAACACTTTACAATAAGGTCTCATTTGTTATTGCATTAACTAACAGAGAGCAATAGCCTTTGTTATTGTTAGTTAATAAAATATGTGTGTTTGTGTTAGTTCACAGTGCATTGACTAATGTTAACAGATACAACTTTCTTAAAAATGTTTTATAAAATTGTTGGGTCATGCTAACTAATGCTAACAAAGTTAAACCTTATTATAAAGTACCATTTTTTAATAAAGAAAGTTGTCCATATGAGTGTAAAATTTATTTTAAAAGATAAGGAATCTTACACTGGTTCAAACTAGGCTATACTGTATTGTATAGGTTTGATTTATGTTAAAAGTGTTTGAGACGAGGCTTTTAATGGTGAGCCTTTTGTTATACAGGCTATCAAAGTTTATAAAAATTTTAATTTAGATTTATCGGCCAATATATCGGTTATCGGCTTTCAAATGTAAAGAATTATCGGTTATCGGTATCGGCCAAAATGTTCATATCGGTGCATCCCTAATTTTTTTACCAAAAATGTGTTTTAGGTGGACAGATCAATACAGCACACAGAACATGTGGGATGCTGGACAATAACAATGTCTTTTCTGTTCACCAAATGCTTTTTAATATTCGCTATTACTTCAGTGCAAGTGAACAAGCGCGCCGTTATTTGTTGCGTAGTGACGTGTGTGTGTGTGTGTGTTCAAGTAAGCCAGAAATGTGCAGATTCTGCGATACGCTGTATTTAATATATCATGAGGATCACGAGTTGCGTATTTGCGCTAAATCCGCACAGATTTGGCTTACATGAACTTCCCAGCAAAGTGAGTAAACACAGAAACACGCCAGATTGGCTCGTGATTTGACAGCGTTTCCCGCCAAAGTTCATTTGTACCCGCATTTGGCGGTTAATTTCAATCCCTGAATGTTGCGCTCCTGTTTGTCATTGTGCTGAAACTTCACGCCAATAAATCATCAGGAATATTGCTGACTTGTGCGTCTCAAGCGCCCTCTTTACGCTCGTCCTAATGCCTGTTAGGTGTCCGTGGATTTGCCTATATTTGGTGTTGAAAATGGAAACGTCTTTAGATGGAAAATCGATTTTACTATCGATTCAATGAACACTTATGACTCAAAAATCAAACAGGATTTTTTCACAAAAGTGACAGCCCTAGTGTGAATGTCATTACAGTTCGGTTCTTGCTGAAGCTCAAACGTGCTGCGTAACACGAGAATGAACCTCATTGGTTCTTGCACGTCGAGCAAGCATGCTTTAGCTTCGGGGACCAAATTTGTATATGCCTCCACAATTATTGGCACCCCTGTTTAAGATGTGGTCGAGGACTTCTAAAAATTCTCCTTTTTTAAAAAACAACATAGAACCCAAATGCAAAAAAAAGAGAAAAATCCAACCTTTTATTCAAGTATATTACTCTGGTGGTAAAAAAAAAATCACACATAAAAAAAAAAAAAAAACTTGAAATCATGTGTCCCACAATTATTGGCACCCCTAACAATTCCGCTGAAAAATTGAATAGTTTTTTTTTTAAAATATATTTTTCTGTAGTTGCTAAAGTTGGTCAGGGTATCTAGGAACTTTTAATTAGTAATTCATGACTTCCTGTTTCCCTGGGTATAAATATGACGCGACACAGAGGCCTAATTTTCTTACCCATTTGTCAACATGGCAAAGACTGGAGAACACACCATTTAAGTAAGGCAGATGTGTGTGTCGACCTTCATAAGTCAGGCAATGGCTACAAGAAAATAGCCACTCGCCTTAACTTGCCCGTATCTACAGTCAGAGGAATCATTAAGAAGTTTGAAACAACTGGAACAGTGACAAACAAGGCTGGAAGAGGTCCCAAGTTTATCTTGCCTCAACGCACAGTGAGGAGGATGGTAAGAGAAGTAAAAAAAAAGTCCTAAGCTCACTGTCACAGAATTGCATCAAAGAGTGGCATCTTGGGGTCACAAAGTCTCCAAAAACAACCATCAGACGCTCTCTACATGCCAACAAGCTGTTTGGGAGGCATGCAAGGAAAAAGCCTTTTCTCACTAACACTCACAAACGTAAATGTCTGGAGTTTGCTAAGCGTCACTGGGACTTCAACTGGGATCGTGTGCTTTGGTCAGATGAGACTAAGATTGAGCTTTTTGGCAACAAACACTCTAAGTGGGTCTGGCGTAAAACAAAAGATGAGTATGCCGAAAAGCACCTCATGCCCACCGTGAAGTATGGTGGAGGATCTGTGATGCTGTGGGCCTGTTTCTCTTCCAAAGGCCCTGGGAACCTTGTTAGGGTGCGTGGCATTATGAAAGCTTTGAACTACCAGGACATTTTAAATAAAAACCTGATGGGCTCTGCCAGAAAGCTGAAGATGGGTCGTCATTGGGTCTTTCAGCAGGATAATGATCCAAAACATGTGGCAAAATCTACATAAAAATGGTTCAGCAGTCACAAACTCAAGGCCCTCCCCTGGCCATCTCAGTCCCCAGAGCTCAACCCAATCGAAAACCTGTGGGGCGAGCTAAAGAGGAGAGTGCATAAGAGAGGACCCAGGACACTGGATGATCTAGAAAGATTGTGCAAAGAAGAATGGTCAAAGATCCCTCTCTCTGTGTTCTCCAATCTTGTGAAATGTTATACGAGGAGATTAAGTGCTGTCTTGTTGGCAAAAGGGGGTTGTACAAACTATTAACATCAGGGGTGCCAATAATTGTGGGACACATGATTTCAAGTTTTTTTTTCTTTCTAAATGTGATTTTTTTTTTTTACCACCAAAGTAATATACTTGAATAAAAGGTTGGATTTTTATATTTTTTGCATTTGGGTTCTATGTTGTTTAAAAAAAGGAGAATTTTTAGAAGTCCTCGACCACATCTTAAACGGGTGCCAATAATTGTGGAGGGCACTGTATGTACATATGTTTTTTCTATATGTATGTTTGCTGATCAAAGCTTCAAAATGACCTTCATTGTTTGAATTTCATGATAAAATTGACACAATTTAAAAGTTGTAATTTTGTCATATCAAAAGGAACATAGCTCAAAGATTATTGGATGTGAGGTGCTTTCAGTAATGATAAAGTAATGTTTAGGGAAGTTTTGTTGACACATCAACTGAAAACAGCTCAGTAAAAGATTGATCGTGGGATTTAAAGCAGCACTAGGTTACTTTTCAACCTTCATAATATATTTCCAAGTCTCTTGTGATGGTACATCGACTTACAATATGTTGAATGACACGTCTGCCATAGCCGTTTTTAATCGTACTTTTAAACTTCGGGTTTCGGGTAGTAACCGGCGAACAAAGAGAACTACAAAATTCGACTGCTTTACGGCATATACGTCACTTCCACCACCACCCCCACTTCCTTAAAATCGGACGTGCGAGCCAAATGTTATAGTCATGGCCGGAGCAGCACAGAAAAACAAGAAAGCAAAGGTTTTATCGGAGCAAAGCAAAAAGAGAAAAAGAGAAAGTGATCGCGTTAAAGGCAGAACGAGGATCAACATTGGGCCAGCATTTTCTCGCTGGCGTGAGCTGAAGGAGGAGGAGGGGTGCCCGACCGATGCGGACTTGGCAAAAAAAAAAAAAAAAATCAAATGAAAGCCTGTGTCTAAACGGCATGCACAAGTTTAGTAGGGGCTACATTCTTGCAAGTAAATATATAAGATGTAAAAAATCATATTTTAGGATACCTAACATGTCTGTGATATTTGTTTATTTGTCTTGCCTCAAGCTATAATACAAATCGATTTGTAAAATTTGCAGATTCATTTATGGTAGCTTGATATTATAATATTGACGATATATGGTTATTATCTACCACTCAAACATTGCATTGAAGTATCATATAGATCCAGTAAAACGGTAACCAATAGACTAGGCTACTATAATGACGCTGGTTTGTAAACGTGATCATCGCGATCATTTGTCGTTAGAAAAAAAATAAAACCCATGAAATTATATTCATATGACATGCTGAAATATATGCCACTGTACCTGGGTTGAAGACATTTCACACGCGACACAAGCAGAACACCTGCATGTGACCTCCTCCCACAGTGTTCAGGGCTATCCTGGTTGTCAACAAATGCACGTGCATGTAGGATGACAGAGTTTACGACAGTAGTAGAGGTCTAGACGACAATACTGTTTCCCAACTGTAGGGGGACCCCGAGAGCAAAAGTTCCCTGGTGTTACTTTAAGATCTGATATTGGATTATATAGATATGTAAGCATTTAGCTCAATTTGTCCACCATCTTTGATGGATTTTTAAGTAAGCAGTGCATTATGGGGTGGCCTTTTCTTTAAAGGATATGCGAAAAGTTTTATTTAAGACAGTGTAATTGTGCTGCCTACCATCTGGAACAGCCTCGTGTTAGGACTCACAGGTGATTTGTGATACGTTTCTTTCATCGGAAAGTTGTGGGTGTTTAAACAAACACTAGTTTGTGGTGTGCAGTCAGTGTGTTTCCCCCAATGATAATTAGTTACCAAAGTCACACACACTCTCACTCAGCAACAGCAACGCCGACACCACCGGCCTTCCAAGCGGGCGGACGGCATGTATTCATTGGCAGTTTGAGCCGAGTACATTTTGTTTGGAAGAAACCGCGCAATAGATCAAACCGAACATGCGCTGCCGCTGTGGTGTTATTTTAAGGGTTTATGTTCCCTCCGCTATCTCAGACGCTAACCTCATCCTCAGCACTTACGGTCAATGCTCCCGTTGCTTTCCAGGTCGTTCGAGCTCACGCGGAAAGACCGGCTCTACAAAAACATCCAGAGGATGCAGCAAACCCACGGCTTTCAAAACTTCCACATCGTACCCCAGACCTTTGTGCTTCCTACCGAGTACCAGGAATTCAGCAGTGAGTGGGCACATCTCTATCCAGTCAGCACTCGATGTGTGTTTGACTGTTAACATGATCGACATCAATAAGAAAGATGGGCTTTAATAACACTCTCTCTCTGTCCTCATGTAAACCTCAGGCTCCTTCAGCAAGGACAAGGGTGCGTGGATCATCAAACCCGTGGCGTCCTCCAGGGGCAGAGGCATCTACCTGGTCAGCAATGTAAGTGATTAAGGGAATATGCCACAGAGGGCCTTGGGGCAAAAATAACCCCCAAATTCAAGAGAACAGGACACAAAATACCCCTGCACAATTCATCTAAATCTATTATGGCTGTCACGATTAAAGTGAAATTTGAAAATCTGCTCACATTGGATCAGAATCCTTTTTGTGCATTGAGAATCATAACCAATTTCTCAAGTTTTTTATTTTATTTGATAAATCTTAATCTCTAAAGTTTCCTCCTTTTGCAGCCACTTTTGTTGCAAATTGCATGTCTACCCTAGTGAAAAATAAAAATACTGAAATGTATTTGCAATACATTTATTTTATGCTAAGTATACTGCAAATATATTTACATTTTTATGTATAAATAAATACCATGCAATTGTACGGTTGGTATACTAAATGAATATACTTAAAGTATGCTAAATTGGAACAACTGATTTTGTGCATTAGTATTTAGTACTTTAGTTATCCAGAAATAGTGCTGAAGTTCAACTAAAGATTATACTTCAGTATATTTGATTGTGCTAAAGTGGAACTATTGCAAGAATACTTTAGGTACACTTTAAAAATCTTGTATTTAAAGACTGATATTATACAGAGATCATACTATCCTTACTAATAGTGATATTAAACACACTTTAAGGCTTAAAGGTGCTGTAGGTCACTTTTTCACTCTACTAAAGCATACAAATACCATAATATGTTTGCATATATTTAGGAAACATGCTAAGTTCACATGCTCGTTTCTCTGAAAAACACTTCTACAGCCAGTTATTTTACTTTGAAATGTGTTTCCAGGCTGGAATGTTTGTTTTTGGTTTGGTCTGTGATATTGCACGTTGCCAATATGCCAATTTTCATTGTCCATTGCGCTCGTTCCTGTTGTGTGTGCTCAAACTGGCAACCCGTGTGAGCGCCGTCCAGTCTGAGGAGCAGGAGGCGAGAGAAACAACGATCTCCGATATTTTGAATTTGGACTGCAGTACCTTATTCGACCACTAGTTGTCATTCTTACAGACTGCACCTTTAATATGTGTATCAAGTACTCCAAATACATTTTAATTACAATATTTATATCAGTAAGTCTCAAGTGATATGTCAGTAAATATCAGGAATGTGATTCTTCTTACGGATTAAACTGGAATTCCGCCTAAAATCATGACCCACGTGAATCATGCAGATCAGTCATAAAAAAATTCGGGTAGGGGGTTTGGTTGATCACTGCCCGCTTAGCTTTGCTGTTTCATCTTAATTACACTTCGCATTGTATGGGATAGTATTAAACCATTTGTCTGATGTATTTTTGATATTCGCAATCCAGAATAGAGAGAGAGAGATCTCTCACGCGGAGGTACAGCGCGCGCGACATGAAAAGTTCCCTCTTAATTAGTGATGATAGCGGAGAGAACTAAACAAAAGTTTAGTCTGGTTACACTTAAGTGCTGTGATCCAATGATTCAAGTCCAATGATTATAAAAAGAAGATATTTGAGGTAAAACTATTCTCCAAATAATTGAGGTAAACCAGTCTCTACTGTTGCTAAATTGCGGGACGTGTTTGATAATATAAAGAGCTATTAAAAGCAGAATAATCCATGCAAGAGATGCTGTTTCCAACTTTAAGGTGGCTTATGTGTGTGCACTCCGCAACGGACCGCCAAAGACTTACTAATTACTTATTAAAGCTTCACGTACACGTCTAAACGATCAAATACACACAAACATATGTCAAAATGACCGGCTTGGAGAGTATTTACTTAAACACAGCTAATGTCTTAAATGGGCGTACATAGTTGGGAGAAAATATGATGATGTGTATTAGATCTGCATTGGGTCTTAAAGTGGAAGCAGTCTAATAAACCTGCTGACGATTTCACAATTAATGCGAATCAAACAACACAAGACAAAGAGAAAATCATTCACAGCTCTTGAATTTACCTTTTTGCTTGCAAACTCTTCTGTTTGAGTTTTGGTTGATGTGTCTTTAAGCTTCTTCTCTGCATAAAGTAGAGTGTTTATCATGGGAAGCTAACATGCTTCTGAAATCTGACAGTTTTGTCCTGCACTGCTTAATAACACATGCTTGGTGTTTCAGCCGAGTCAGATCCCACTGGAAGAGAATATCCTGGTGTCACGGTACATCAGCAATCCTCTGCTGATTGACGGTGAGTCTACAACACAAACACTCACAGATTCAACTCATTATGTATAACGAATGTTTTTACATTCAGTTTGTTTCTTTTGCATCTGCAGATTTTAAGTTTGACGTGCGTCTGTACGTGCTGGTGACCTCATATGACCCTCTCCTGATCTATCTCTATGAGGAAGGGCTGGCCAGGTAATTCATTTACATTCATCCAGGCTATCTAACAGTCACTGTCACACCTGTAAGACATCTGATAAGAAATGCTTTTGCTTAGAAAAAAATCTGAGTGGCTGGTAAAACAGTGCAACAGTTGATTCTGGAACTAAAAACTCCATTAATTTTCTCCTGACGGAAATAGATTTTTAAAGGGGTGGTATAATGCCGTTTTCACACGATGTAAAATAAATCTCTGATGTCCCCAGAGTGTGTGTGTGAAGTTTTAGCTCAAAATACCCCACAGATATTTTTATATAGCATGTTAAAAACGCACCGTTTTTGTGTGTGTCCCTTTAAATGCAAATGAGCTGCTGCTCCCGGCTTGCTGGCTTCCAAATTAAACAGAAATCACCTAACCGTTGAAAGTTGTTTTACTGAGGATTTGCTGTGTGTTGTGAGATTAACGTCAATAGCTGAATAAAACATTTAAAAACCTACAGATAGTTATGTTATCTTTGATTTTTTTTTATTGCAAGCCTGCGAGTTTGAGCCACGTACTAGAAATATGCTTATTATGACTAGTATTATTATTAAATAAACATTTTAACAAGAAGTTGTTGTTAAACCTGTCGCACTCGATCTCCTCAGTCCTTCTGTCTCTGACTGAGAGTTTACACTCTTTTATCCAGTAAAAGTCTTTCAGTGTAATTGTACAAACGTCCTCCTTCAGCTCGAGCTTCACGAGTCTTTCTGTGTCAAATCTGACCTGATTTATCAAGGAATAACTTTGATATTGTTAGTAATATTTCAGCTGGACTGAAGCAGCTTCGCTTTACTTGATTATCATACATCATTTATAGAAAAATCATGAGCATCAAATATGATCATCAGGCTTTTGAGGAGGTTTATTTGTTCATCTCTCAATCATCATTGTATTGCATTGCATTATATGATTTAAAACTACAGAGATTTGATCATAAAACTAAGCATTTAAATATCAGATTACTAAGACATTATTGGCGGATATTGATATTAATCTGTATTTTATGTAAGTATCTGCTATACTGTTATAAAGATCACATTCATTTACATTAAAAGCATCAGAATTTCATCTTACTTTTTGTCAATACTGTATAAATATCAGCATCTGCACTAAATTGCATATATGATACTTAGCGAAATAAAACTGATCCAGAGTTAAAAAAAACAGACTAGTATTTTATGCTTAACACTGTTTTAATGGTGTTGTAATAGAAAATAGCAGCACAGATACTTAAAATTACAACAACAAAATAATAATAATAATAATATATAAGTCACATGGGCCTGTGGGATTATTCAATATGGAAAGAGACTCTCCAGAAGGAAGTTTGACTTTATTAATGGCTTCATAAAGCTCGGATGTTGTTGATAAAGCTGTTGTTCCAGACATATTTCCAGTGCTTCGAGTCTCAGTTTTTACACTTTCGGGGGGAATCAGCCTACAAAATTACTTTTTTTTTTTTTTTAAATCATTGTCTCTGTGTCTAAAGCTGATGTTTTAAAACCCCCCACAAAAAAGTTAGTGTATTCAACCAGAAATATTCCCTCACGCCAGTAAAAGAGCACAAACAGTAGATGGCAGCAGAGATGTTTGCAGTGAAGTTGGACCGGCTCATCTAGGCCTCAAACAAAGCTTTCCATTGTCTCATTGCTGGAAGGACTTTGACAAAAGTTTTTTTTTTAAATGGCGCTTTAAAAAAAAAGGTATTTAAAGCATCAAGGAAATCTGACATTGTTAATAAAAATATATTTTTAAGTAGCGAGCACATTCTCCGGCTTATATAATTATCTTTTTAAATGATTTCTTCTACCTGAAAAGGCTCTTTTTCTGATAATAGTAGTGGCAAAGTTTAGTGTGGAAAGTGTCCCGATCGCCCCGAATCCCTGGACTGAGCGCCTGTGAAACGCATTTGCACAGAGTCCTGCTTCTGGCACTTCTGAGAGCGTTTTCTCAGACATGCGAGTGAGAAGCTCAAACAAATCCTCTGATTTTTTGGATGGCGTGCCGAGTGGATGAGCAGTGTATTGTGGGCCGCCGTGTGTAAAACACTCGGGTTTGTTTTCAGCAACTGCTGGCGCTTCCCCAACTCACACTTATCTCTGAGATCCCAGAAGCTTTGAAGGCGTTCAGGTGCTCGGTGTGTGCCAGGACATTCCTCCTGCACATGTGGCGTCCACTCCTCAAGCGCTGTTGCCCTCCAGCTTTACGGCAATCACTTACCATTACGTTCATAACACTTGTTCTGTTATGGGTTGTGATTATGCGGTATTCTCGCATACTATAAAAAGTAAGATGAAATTCTGATGCTTTTAATGTAAATCAATGAGATCTTTATAACAGTATAGCAGATACTTGCATAAATATGCCAATGTCTTAGTAATCTGATATTTAAATGCTTAGTTTTATGATCAAAGCTCTGTAGTTTTAAATCATATAATGCAATGCAATGATGATTGAAAGATGAACTAATAAATCTTCCTCAAAAGCCTGATGATCATATTTGATACTTTCTATAAATGATGTATGATAATCAAGTAAAGCGAAGATGCTCCAGTCCAGCTGAAATATTACTAACAATATCAAAGTTATTCCTTGATAAATCAGGTCAGATTTGACACAGAAAGACTCGTGAAGTTTATAAGGAGATTTTGTCAGAAACATTGATAAAAGGCCACATGAGTTAATGCGTCAACTAACAAAAAGCAATACATTTGTTACAGTATTTCTTCATCTTTGTTAATTGTAAGTTCATGTCAGCTTAGGTCCATTTAAATTAATTAACAGTTTTAATTATGTATTAGTAATTGCTGAAATTAACTTTAGCTTTAGAAGTATTTTTCATTGTTAATGTTAACTAACCTTATTGTAAAGTGTTACCAAAATATTATTATAAGTATCAGTGATGACATATTTTTGTAGGCCAACAAAAACCCAATCGAGTTGTTTCATTGGCTTTTGGATCATTGCAATAAATAAGCCTTGTGACCAACAAAAGTTTATGATTCATACTTGTTTTGATCATCATGATGATCTTCAGAAACGAACGGAACATTTATGGATTTTGAAGCCTAAATAAAATACAAAGTCAAAAAGCTAAATGAACTACACCACGGTCACATGACTTCAACGTCACCACCTTTAAAGTCACAATGAAATCAAAATTATTAAAATTAATTTTATATGTACACATCATTATTGTGTTAAATTCCTGTTCCTGGTAATCTTGAATCAGAATAAGTTGCAGCATCTCTTCCCTTCTCTGATGACGAGGGCGGGGCTATAACCTGTCACTCACATGAGATCAGCCAATAGCAAACCACAACCATCCAATCAGTTCCCCACAGACACAATCAAGCCCCGCCCACATTTGTTCCTGTTCCAGAAGCGTTTCGCTCGATATACGACACAATAGAGAAGAAAAGACCAGCGCAACTTCTGTTTCATGCTGACTTCAAGCTTCAATAACTCTTTCAGCCTTTATTTAAAAAACATTTTCCCCTGAAAGTTTGAGTTCGAATGGTTTGCAAGAGCGTGATTATAAACACAACGACGCTGTGAAAGCGGCTAGTGAGTAGATGAGTTTATCTGCTCGCCGTGATGACGTGTAGTCCACTTGTTAGAAAGTATAAAACTTTAAAATATCACAAGGTGGCATTACTGATGTATTTATAGACTAAAACGTGAATAAAAATATCTCGAGCTTGTGTTTACCACAGACCTCATTTCAGGCGTTTAACCAAAAAACCCCATTGACTTTAGGATGATGGAACCGGAAGTGCTAAAATACAACTCGGCCTATGAAAAATACATCATCCCTGTATTACTGTTGCCCATATTTTGTGATTTGAGACATTCCTAAACTATTTTACCCACAGCACCAGTGAAAAAGCCCACCACCAAAATATAATAATCTAATTCGTCCTAGCGCTGGTGGACGATGATTTGCTAGTTTGCTTTGGTACTTTACCTGTTTATTCTTTTCAACAGGTCCATTAAATGTCACGATCGCTATTAAGCTCATGTTTTCCTTCTCGGTTGTGTGTGTTGTAGGTTTGCCACGGTGAAGTATGACCACGCCACAGCAAACATCAAGAACCAGTTCATGCATCTGACCAACTACAGTGTCAACAAAAAGAGCAGCGACTACGTCAGGTGAGCAAGCGGAGACCTTCAGGTGGCGTCGCGTGGATATAAATATCTCCAGACTCCCGCTATTAAGCGCCGCATTCGTGTGCCAACAGTTCGGCTGGTATTTTAATGACACAGTTCGAACAGGAAAACAGAGGCTGTGCTGTATTATGTAAATGTATTGTACAGGGTGCTGACTCCTACTTTACACACTCAAGTAGATTGTACACAATAAAAGTCGTGATAAAATGTTCAGTAACTGTTTTGCATTATAGCTCTTTTAAATTTAACCAAATTGAACAAGCAGCAAAAATCTGTTTTGTTTTTTCCTCAATTAAATAGATTCATATTTACGGGTTCTCTGGAAATATTCAATTTGATTCAACAGTTCAAAATAAATAAATAAATAATAATACACAAATGAATTAATACACTACTGGTCAAAAGTTTGAAATCGTTAGGACTTTTAAAAAAGTCATCATCTGCTCATGCAATTATTTGATCAAAAATACAGTAAAAAGTGAAATATCATTATTACAATTTAAACTTTAGCTGTTTTCTATGTGAATATATAGTAAAGTGTAATTTATTCCTGTGATCAAAGCTGTATTTTCAGCATCATTACTCCTCAGTGTCACATGATCCTTCAGAAATCACTCTAATATGCTGTTAAAAAATAAAACATTCAAAAATCTTAATTAGACCCAACTTTTGGGCGGTAATGTAAAGAGAGTTAAGATAAACTAGCCAAACTATCACTATCAGCCAATTAAACTATCACTTCCTGAATTCGAATTTAAATGCAAAATTAAATGTAAGTAGAATTCAATACTGTCTAGACAAAGCATCATTTGGAAGTTTTTATTTAAGTTTAAAAAGCATTTTAAAGTTTAAGGATGAATAGAATTGAAATATCACCTATATGGATGGGACAATATATTAACTTTCAAAATATCGTTAACAAAAAAAAAAAAGGATATATTGCAATGTGCAACATGTTTTCTGCCCATGTGATCATAAATCATCAAAATATCTTTTTTTGCAGTATTAATGAAAGATGCAAATTATTTTTGAAGAGAGAGTTAAAAAAAAATCTTCTTTTAAAAGTAGATCAGCAGATCATTATTGCGATCTTAGACACATTTGAGCGTGTTTAAACCTACTGAACACCAAAGTCAATGTGAGAAAAGTCTTTCCATCTACATGTGCGTGAGGTTATGATCCAATAATCCTTAATTCCTGATGGCAGCGACGTGCCATAAAGCATCATGCATGTACAGTAACGAGAACCGATCTAAGCTGACAGAAATAATAGTTAAATAATCACTTAAACGGCTCCGGAATGTGATTTCAAATACAAACTAATCCTTGTGTTTGCTAATCATGTCAACATTGTTGCGTTGTGCCCATTTCTCAGTAGTGTTTTTATAGTGCTGACAGTCAGGGTTTCTCTTCCTTTCAGCTGCGATGACCCTGAAGTAGAGGATTATGGGAACAAATGGAGCATGAGCGCAATGCTGAGGTATTTGAGGCAAGAAGGCAAAGACACCACATGTGAGTATATCTAAGATGCTCGTTTAACACGGCCTAACATCTGACATTAGAAGAGCTGATCTACAGTCATTCATCATGTGGAGACTGACACGCTTGTTACTCCTCACAAACATCGCTGGGTTTAGGACTTGCATTGTGACTCACTTTGAAATTTTGTCACTGCACATTTTATTTTGTCAGATATTTTTTGTCAAATAAGTTTCATTTCATTTAACAACTCATTTGCTATTAAATTATTATATCATAAGTAAATATATACACCAATTTAGACAAAAAAACAACTTGAACACTTAGGGCCCTATTTTAACGATCTAAAACGCAAGCGCAAAGCGCAAGTAACTTAGTGGGCGGATCTCGGCGCTGTTGCTGTTTAACCGGCGGGATAAATGACTCTTGCGCGTTGACGCAAACCTAAAAGGGGTTGGTCTGAAGTAGCTTCATTATTCATAGGTGTGGTTTGGGCGTAACGGGAAACAAACCAATCAGAGCGTCATCTCACATTCCCTTTAAGAGCATGATGAACGAGGTGCGCTTGTTCCATGGCCCAATACTATTATAACGGCGCATTTAAGGATCGGTTCACAGCCGAGGAGATCGATGTTCTCGTCAGGGCAGTAAAAGAAAGAGAAGTGACATTGGGGACGGGACAAACCCACCCAAATTAGCTTCGGTTAAACATGCATATAATAATTTGGGTAAATGTGTAAGCTTTAAGCCTATTTTTCCCATCGCCATGGACACAACAATGATTTCCCTCGTGTTTTAATATTTTTGCTTATAATAATGTATCATTTGCAAAAAGTAAAATGCATCTGTGTAGATGAGAGAGTCATCTACAGTGTATGCGCGTTGTTCACACTCTGTATTATGGCCAAGCATGCGCGCTTAAAATAGCATCTGAATGTACGCGCAACGCGCCACTGACTTTAGACTAGGGTTTTTCTGGTCAGTGGCGCAATCGTTTTCTGGAACTGCACAATAGCAACAGGGATTGTTTGCGCCGAAACACGCCTCCTTTTCTGCGCTGAACCGCCCAGGGAGCGCAAGTTCATTCCCTAGTTTGCCGGCGTGCGTCTGTGGAGGGAAAATTCATTTTGTTCCTGAAAAATGTTCCTGAAATTTCAGTCAAAAAAGTTTTTCTTTCTGAGAAACTTTGCATTTGCTTTTTAAAATGTTGCATCCTCTCACAAACTTTTGCAAGCGAATGCAAAACTGGTGATGGAAATAAATAATATGAGATGGGAGGAAAATTATTTTCATTCTTTCAAAAAAAAAAAAAGAGAAAGTTTTCCCTGAGAGACATTGTGTTTGCTTTCAGAACGTTTTGCTCTCTCTCTCTTTTCTGGAACAATGCAAAAGTGTTGCTTTCCCTTGAGAAACTGTACGTTTACTTGCAAAACTAGTGATGGAAAATAATTAGGGCTGTCAAATGATTAATCGATTAATCATATATTTACATAATATATGTGGGTGCACTGTGTATAATTATTTTATATATATAAATACACACACATGCTTGTATATATTTAAGAAATATTTTCATGTATATACTGTATATAGATTTAGATATAATTTATATTATATACAAATATAAATATTTTATATATAAATAATATTTTTTTCTTAAATATACATGCATGTGTGTGTATTTATATATATATAGAAATTAATAATTCACAGTGCACCCACATATATTATGTAAAAAAACTTTTATTTTGGATGTGATTAATCGTGATTAATCATTTGACAGCCCTAAAAATAATATGAGATGGGAGGAAAACTGTTGCTGATGCTTTTGTGAGTGGTCATGTTTGGCATGATAAAGGGAATATATAAATGTTTAAATAAGCTGATGCTTGCTTCTCTGTGTGTGTCAGTGCTCATGGGCCAGATCGAGGATCTAATCATTAAAGCTGTTCTGAGTGCTGAGATCCACATCGCCACAGCCTGCAAGATGTTCGTCCCTCACCGGTGCAACTGCTTCGGTAAGACGCCTCACATAATGGGACATTTTGGCTAATCAATATTTTTAAATCATGGCATGCAGATATCATCATCATCAAAGCTTTATTAAGGACACACATGGTCCAACCACAAACGGTTACAAAACATAAACAGTAACAGACAAATACAAAAAATACAAAACACAAAATCACATGTTTACATAAAGGCTAAACGCCAATGGTTCCACATACTAGAGGAGAACCTGACTGAACTTAGGGCCGGATTCGTCAATGTTGAAATTGAATGAATACATCTATATAGATAGCCAATATGATGGCTTATATTATACATCAATGTTGTTTTTCCTGTTTTTTAACAAAAAATCAGGCATAAAAACACTCAATTTTGTCACTCAAAAACACTCAAACAAGGTTTCAAACCCCATAGATCAGCATTATTATTTGACTGTGCTGTTTAAAGTCCGTGCTGCGTCCCGTCACACTCTCTGCTGTGAGCTCGAGCAGAAGAACGCAGACTTTACTCATGACGGACTGTTTCTGGAGGTGAAAACAGAACGAGATTCCAGTCCAAATGTTTCTCATTCTGAACGATAATGGGGTGTTAAAACCTGCATGAGGTCAAACACTGACACATTCAATTCATCACTTCTCTGACTAATGTTAATATTAATTAACATATTAGCAGGGCTATTAACTTAAACTAAAACTATAGAAAACATGAAACTGTTTGTTAATTAATATTAACCTGCAATAAAATGAAAATATCAACATTAGATGAAAAACCTGGTAACGTTACTCTAATGTCTCATTAGTTAAGGCATTAACTAACAATAAGCAAGTCATTTGCTACATAATCCTTGTAAATGATAGTTAATTAAAACAAATACTGTTCATTGTAAGTTCATGTCAGCTCAGGTCTATTAAATAATATTAACAGATACAACTTTTGATTTTCAGAATGTATTACTAAATGTTAAAATTAACTTTAACTAAGATTAATAAGTGTTTTAGAAGTATTTTTTCCTTGCTAATTCCTGTTAACTAATTTAGTTAATTAATGTTAATGTTTTTAATACGCTTTAAGACAAACCATGTGTAAGTTCATAAGTCGACAGCATTGCTGAGTATTTTCTGCTTAAACTGCAGTGAACCAAAGACAGTCTCAAAAACACGGTTTGAAATCGCTGGTGTTTCTGACGTCACAAACGACCTTGTAACCAATCAGATCAACGTGTGATCGTCAACCAGTGGATCTCTGAGCTGAGTGAGTGAGTGGAAGCGGGGCTCATTTGCATATTCATAGAACCGCGCATACTAAATGAGGCAAGGGTGTCGAGTTACATTCAAGATATTTTAAGGCCCGAATATTTTTTTTCCAAAGAAATTATTATTTTCATTTTGATCACCAAAGATGAGTTTTAAGGGATACAATTATTGATTACAGGGGGACGTGCACCTTATTGAGTTTAAAAAAAGATGTGGCTCTATAGTTCTCCTCGTGTGCCAGATCACCCTCCCAAAACTGAACACAAATGAGTGTCATGTAAAGTAACAAAGCAAGAAATTCACTTCTGTCAGAAGGCCTGGTTCCATTCCTGGTTGTAGGTCAGATTCTCTTATTTAAAAGATTGAAGAAGCGGTGTCTTTTTCACTCTTTATGGCGTATCTTTATTCGTTCCAGTATTTCCAGAGAAGGCAGTACCTGTGCACTGTTGTAAATGCTAGGATCTGTGTAGATTTAACTTGAATGAACACTCTCAGTGTTATATCTTTCTGTTCGCTGCAGTGTTGTCATTCCTCTGTAACGTGTCCGTAGACATAATATTTCCTGGTTTAATCTCTGATAACAGTGCAGGTGCATTGCTCCGCTATCGGACGATCACCTGCATGAAAAGGATATCTTTACCCAGTGTATGCCCTCATCTTTGGTGCATGATGGGATACTGGAGGAGGGCAGAGGTTCACTTCACTGTGTCACATGACTGAATATGAGCCGCCCATGCAGGTGCATCAGTGGAATGTGACGGAAACAGTGTGAAATGAAATAAAACATGGTAAAATCACTTTTTTACATCAGGGTCGTCCAGTGCGAATTAAATGCACCTGCACCAGCTGATCTTCAGGATCTCTACAAACTCCCGGCCTAAACTCTAGCGACTTACACAACCGTCTTATTGCTCTGAGACAGTCGTGTCTCCCACTGATCCTTTTTTGCCTAAATGTGTGAACTTGCGCATAAGCGTCAGTGGCGTATGTTATTAAAATAATATTCCACTCCTCTGTGTGAGCTATAACATACAACACAACAAGTGTAATAGTTTATGTGAACTGCTACACCTAAACGTATTAATGTTATGAATATGGTATATTGGTATATATTCAGAGTTTCATTCCATATATTCAAACTTCATATTATAAATACAATAATTTCCTGAATGGCATGCCATAATATATATAGTTAAGTTGATTATATGAATTGCACATAACGAAGGGTTTTATATCAACTTTTAAATGACACATACTCCAAATCATTGTTGAAATCTAAACTTTTAAAAGGTTGCCAAATTATTCAAAAATACAATAAATAATAATAATATTTGTGGGCGCCTTTCAAGACACTCAAGGACACCTTACAATGATAAAATACATAGTTATACAGAAGAAAACAGCAACACAATAAATAGTACGATCAACAATATAAAATGATTTATAAAAAGAATACCCAGTAACAATACTAAAATCAATCAGGATAAGCTAGTCTTAATAAATAGGTTTTGAGACGTGACTTTAAAATTGAAAGACCCAGGCTGTTGCGTATATAATGAGGTAAAATGTTCCACATTGCTGGAGCATTATAGCTAAAAGCTCTACCCCCCATAGTAGTTAAACGCACAGGTGGTATGACAAGACTGCCAGAAGCAGAAGACCTGAGGGATCGAGTAGGTACATACACATGAAGAAGTTCACTGAGATACGACGGTGCTAGATTATGTTAGGCCTTGTATGTAAAAAGTAGGATTTTGAATTGAATACGAGATTTAATTGGAAGCCAATGAAGATGCCCCAAAACCAGAGTAATATGCTCGCTCAGTGATGTTCGTGCAATGATCCGAGCCGCTGAGTTCTGAACCATCTGGAGTTTATGAATAATTTTCTGTGAAACGCCACTAAGCAGAGAGTTACAATAGTCAATTCGAGAAGTCACTAATGCATGCACGAGGACCGCAGTGCCACTAGCAGATAAGGATGGTCGAAGACGATTAATACTTCGCAAATAATAGTATGTGGACCGTGTGATATTATTTACGTGAGCCACGAAACAAGAAAAGTAGCCTACTGTCTAAAATGACACCCAGACTCTTGACCTGAGAAGAAGGAAAAATAACAGAATAACATATAAAGTTTAAAACTTCCACAATTACGCAATTTTGATTTAGTGCCTACTAATAAAATTTCAGTTTTCACAACAAAAATGTTGTGTGAACCAGTGACGGAGTACCCGAGTCCTGGACTTGGACTCGAGTCCTTATTCTCTGGACTCGAGACTCGACTTGGACTCGTGGACTGATGACTAGTACTTGGACTCGGACTCGAGATCTATAAAATCGGACTTGAGCATTCATCAAATGAATGACGTTGTTTCTGACTAAATAGGTTATAAAAATTTGATATACGATGTTACACTTTTCCTGTTTCGGGGTCCAAGACCGGCCGTGATCTATTTTTTCCCTCACAGACACTGCTGCCGCTCGCTCTCCTTGCTTGACAACACACTCACTGACGTCACTCACTTTACGCTGCATTCTCGTGAGAGAGATAATGTAACACTCATTTAACACTAGATAAGTTCCTCTACATCTAATCAGCAATTTCGATTTTGGCACGCTTTGCAGCAGCTGAGCTGACCACTAAGGAGCGAACGTACAGTGACGTGACATAACTGCCAGATTTAAACTGTGCTTTCGTGCTATGGCTGGCGCTGAGCCAAAGTCGGACGTGCTCAGCGCTTAATCCCGTTTATCATACGATAACACAATTATGTTTATTTTAGCTAACAAACTATACGGCGACCTTGACTATGTCACACATCGCAACCACTCTTTTCCTGTGGTGTTACAACTGCTTATAGCACTGCATTTGCTGTTTTTTGCCGCAGTTACATTGGGATTTAGTTTGCTTTTCAAAATTTCAAAATTGTTTTTCTTTTACCATATTCGTCAAGAAGAATGCATTTCTCCTCCTCTGTCCAATTAGGCTTTGTTTTTTGTTTTCTTTATCCATTCCAGTTGACTGATCATCCAAAAATGTATTTAAACAATTAAATAAATATAATCGTGCCACAGGTAGTTGACAATGATTTGAACTAAGGTCAAAGGCAATTCTAGTGATATCATACACATTTCTAGCTGCAAGAAAGAGTGCCTGAAAAATGTTGCTTGATTTGGCTTAAAGGGGGGGTGAAACACTCAGTTTCACTCAATCTCATGTTAATCTTGAGTACCTATAGAGTAGTATTGCATCCTTCATATCTCCAAAAAGTCTTTAGTTTTATTATATTTATAAAAGAAAGATAGGCTGTACCGAGTCTTTCCGGAAAAACCCGAGCGGGTGGAGGCTTGCCGTGTGGGCGGAGCTAAATAATCACGACACGAGCGCGCGAAGCTTTTGCGTTGAGAGCGTCTGGAAGCTGTGAGTGACATCCGAAAATAAACCATGGCTAACAATCAGATAGTAATCCCATGCAGAACAAGGATCTAAACCAGTGTTTCTCAACCTCTCCTGCAGGGACCCCCTGACAGGCCATGTTTTTGTTTTAACTCTGAAATGGCACACCTGATTCAAGTAATTAAAGGCTTAATGAGTAATTAGAGTAGGAATAGTTCAATTAATCAATTAGTCAACTACTCATTAAGCCTTTAATGACTTGAATCAGGTGTGCCATTTCAGGGTTAAAACAGAAACATGGCCTGTCAGGGGGTCCCTGCAGGAGAGGTTGAGAAACACTGATCTAAACAATACTAAGGGCTCGTTCATACAGAACGCGTTTTTGCTCACAAAAACGTGAGATGGGCAGTGAAATGGGTGAAAACCATAAGGTCTCGAGCGTTTAAAAAAAAAAATAGAAATGATTTGAACTTGAGCGCAGTGTTTTTAGAACACCATGTCATGCGCGAGTTTTATAACATTTGTGTGTTGTAAACAGACAGACTCATGGTTTATGAGGACATGATTTATTTTTACAATAAACAAACTGATACCTACAGTGGCCAGCTAAACAAATGTATTTAAATACACACACACACCATACATCGCATGCTCCATAGATACATTAACTGTATGTGATCATGTTGTTTACTTGCTGTGCTTACACGCCGATAGTTAACAACTCACAGACATTTGAAGCAGTTTTACTCACCGCCTGCGGTTCCAACGCACGACCGTGAACCTTTATCGTTGGGACTGCTCCATCTTTAAGTATTAGGCGATCTGCAAATCCGGCGTTGAACTGGGCCTTGTTTATAAAACTATTACCGTCGAAATAAAGGGAACAAACAAAAACACTTGCACAACTCCGTTGCTGCTCTGGAAAAACAAAATCCATCCACAGGTCCCTTAACGCTGGGTTCTTTGGAAATTTGTGCAGTGTTGTCTTGCCCTGGCAACCAAAAACACTTTTTGGTGCCATTTTTTTAATTGCAGCGCAGCCGACCGAGCCCAGCGCTCTGATGGGCATAGGCGTACTCTCGCACGCACTAGGCTACAGATGCGCGCGCGCCCTTCCGGGAGAAGTGCCCTTAAGACCCGTATAAGGAAATTCCGGCCACTCTGACGTCATACACGCCCGTATTCGAAAAAAACTTTCCGAAACTTGTGACAACCCGGAAGGAGTATTTTTGGAACAGAATTACTCCATCAAACTTACAACTTCATTTTTGAAACTTTGTCCATGTTTAGCATGGGAATCCAACTCTTTAACAGTGTAAAAAACTCACTATACATGAAACAGCATTTCACCCCCCCTTTAAGTGTAGCCTATATAATTTTGACTCGGACTCGAACACTGGGACTCGAGACTCGACTCGGACTTAAACTCAGGTAATGGTGACTCGACTTGGACTCGACTCGGACTCTTCTTTGGTGACTCGGACTCGAACACTGGGACTTGAGACTCGACTCGGACTCGACAGTTGGTGACTCGACTACAACACTGGTGTGAACCATGATTTGATTTCAGAAAGACAAAGCACAAGAGAGGACGGTTGTAATACTGAACTAGGCTTTGACGATATGTAAAGCTGGGTGTCGTCAGCGTAGCAATGAAAATTTATATTGAATTTGCGGAAAATCTGTCCTTGTGGTAATAAATATATAATGAACAGTAGAGGACCTAGGACTGACCCTTGAGGTACACCACTGGTTATCTGAGATATCCGCGATTTAAATGTATTAATCTGAACAAACTGAGTCCGACCAGATAAATATGATTTGAACCAATCGTTGGTTGTACCAGTGATCCCAATAGAAATTAACCTCTCCAATAAAATACTATGTGAAATAGTATATAAGTAAATAAGACATAAGATAATATAATGAATATGTAATATAGTGCATGTATTTATCAAAACGCTTCTCTCCAGAGTTATTTTTTTTTCTTGTCAACAAACAGGTTTATGATCTCTGGAAGGCTTTTCTGAGGTAAATGTAACGTTAAGTGACATTATTTACAAGCCGGGTCCCACTTTATATTAAGTGGCTTTTACTACTATGTACTAATATTTAATAATTTGATACAATGGACGTATTGTGTACATACATGTTTTTACATTGTGCTTATATTTTAAAAATACCTGCATGTAATTGCAGGTGTAATTAATATATGTAATTACATTTTTAATTACACTGTTGACCTTCGCTTACACCTTAACCCACCCTTAAACCGACCCATACCACACACACCTGTCCCTAACCTGACCCCTATAGCAGCACAAGTGTTTTACAATACAACATCCACTCAATAAGTACATTGTACTTATTTTTTTTATCTAAGTACATAGTACTTAAAGCCTAGGTTTATGTGCCTCTACAGCGATCTGTCACAGCACATTAAAGAGACACAAAACATTTGTTTTCTTTTGCAAATGAGAAATAATTTCAAATCAAAAGTAATAAAACACAAAGCTTTTTGTGATTATTGGATGGCAGGCGCAGTACAAATAATGTTTACTGACGTTTTGTTCACGCATCAACTGAAACCAGAAACAAGACATCGACAGTGTCAACCTAGCCCTAGCGTCCACTCAGCTGACATGTTTATCGTTTTAGTTTATTCATGTTGTGTGCATGAAACTGACATAGATAAAACACACCATCAGAGAAACGCTTATCATACGTCACCAATGATTTCAGCGCTCCAAACTCTTTCAGCTGAACATTAATTTCGGCGCATCACTAAATATCTTTATATTTGTTTTATATACGTATATCCTTTTGTATATCCTTTCCTCGTGTGTGTGTGTGTGAATGTATATGGCTGACTTCATCACACTCACAATGAGAAATCTCCATGTCATACAAAATAATAAAGTAATAAAATAAGGTAGCAGAGGCAGGAAGTGATGCGGGGGATAATAAATGAGGCAGTGCTGAAAAAGGTCTTTAGCATTGGCTCCAGTAGAACAGCCCCTTTGTTTCCCCAGTTACATCTCATCTCGAGTCGATCTGGATCAGAGCCACACGGTCGATTCCCTCTTTTATATGGTCTGTATTGTTCGGATGTGAATTAGCGGCGGGTTTGTCTTTGTTCAGCTGCTGTCTAAATGAAGTCCTGTAACATGAAGCTTCATCGGTCGCTCTTCACCTCTGACGTGGAGAGCAGAAACAGTCCTTTACCAGCGAATAAATGACCCTCTGTGTGTGTTGGACCGTATTTGTGTAATGGCCACTCACGTCTTTAAGTGCATTTCAATGCTTCTTTATACAAGTGCACATTCTATGATTTTTGTGGTCTGAGACAAATTTCATGAATTGTAAAAGATTTATTTTGTCTTTCTTTGATCGTTTATTGTGGCATGCTCAACAATGGCTGAATAATTGGCCTCAGTTCACTTACTTAATAATCTTAAGGCAACTGGTTTACTCAATTTTTTTAAGTACATAAACGTAATGCTTAATTGAAAAAATTAAGTTATGTGAACTTGACAATTTCCACATTACTTAATTTCGTAACACTTTACTTGAAGGGCTGTGCATAAGACTGACATGACACATTCATAATCATGACAGAACACATGTCATGAATATGAAGGAGGTTTTATGCATGTTTATGACAACTGTCATTAAGTGTCATTCGCTTAATTATGTCATTTTTAATGCAAATATGACATTGTTTGAGATGCCTTTGCCATGACAACTTAACATTACCAAAACAACATAAATTGTCATAAATGTGTCATAAACATGACATAGCAGATTAGTTATCAAACTTAAGAAACTTTAGGTTTATGGGTTAACATTACATTAAACTGTCATGTGGTTGGTTTTGACATTGGCTTCTCATGAGGCCATTATAACATTTTAATGACAAATTCAACCTGTCATAAATATGTCATAAACATGACATAGCAGATTAATTGTCAAACTTAAGAAACTTTAGCTTTATGAGTTAACATTACATTCAACTGTTGGCCATTACATTACATTACAACCAACGGTTGGTTTTGACATTGGCTGTCATGAGACCATTATAACATTTTAATGACAAGTTCAAGGAAGGGTCAAGAAACATATTCATGACACAGTTATAATGGCCTTATGACAGCCAATGTCAAAACCAACCACATGACAGTTTAATGTAATGGTAACCCATAAAGCTAAAGTTTCTTAAGTTTGATAATTAATCTGCTATGTCATGTTTATGACATATTTATGACAGGTTTATTGGTTTATGTCAAGTTGTCATAACAAACACATCTCAAACAATGTCATATTTGCATTAAAAATGTCATAATTGAGCGAATGACACTTAATGACAGTTGTCATAAACATGCTTCCTTCATATTCATGACATGTGTCATGTCATGATTATGAAAGTGTCATGTCAGTCTTATGCACACCCCTTCAAGTAAAGTGTTCATGCTTTTTTTGATTAAGCATTACGTTAATTTACTTAATAATTTTAAGGAATTTTTTTTTTAAAGTTGTCAACTGATCAATTTTTACAGTGTGGTGAAAAGAAACACGATTCTTTCTTAAATTAATTGTGAACTGATTCTTACGACGTTATGATGTTTGCTGCCAATTCCACACAAAGAAACTGCGTTGTGAGAAACCCAGGCTCTTGCTTGATATCGCAACTCTTACAATGTGTGGAAGAATTTCAGTGTTGACGCCATTGCTAATTTACAGTAAAGCCTGGTGTCTTAGTCTGTAAACAAAAAGAAAGCCATTCAATGCAGATGCCTTATATTTCCAGAAAAGGTCATATTATTTCATATGGTCATATGGAGAAAGGTCATATTCTCCATTTGTGTGAAAGCGGCTACTGAAATTTTGGTATTGTGACAAGTTGTGTGTACTGATAAAAAATTGGAGGACAAGATGCATTGTGATCCATCAAGGATCATTTTGGAATTGATTTAATACCAAAACATTGGCAACTTTAGCGCTAAGACTTACAGCAAAGAACTGAATTTTCTGTCTGTTATGCATGACGGCTGTGTGACGTTCTGCTTGAATTAGTTTGTGCCGCCCATCCTTCTCATCATCACTCTGTTTCTGTGATTAATTAACAGCTGATGAAGAGATGTTCATTTTTATTCTTGATTAGCCGAGCTGTTTTATTACATGTGTGATGGAGAGCCAGTTTTGCTTCTCCATCCCTCAAAACTGTGTCCCTATTGTTCTTCAAATCATGCATATTGTAATTGTTCATGTGGAGTTTTACTTTTTAATTTCCTGTTGTTAGAAGAGTGGGCCTAACCTCTGGGAAATGCTCATTTGAACTAGGAAATAGCAGTTGTGCAAATGACAATATTTGTTTGTTTTCTTGCCTGTATGTTGTATTTTAAACTCTTTGTCTTAACTATCATTGAGGGAACTTGCTTAAATATATAGAGAGACCAGAGTTAGTTTTACAGAAAATGGTTTGTTCCAATTAACTGTCTCCAACAGTTAGTGAGAGACGTTGGTGCTAGTTTTTAGACTGTTTTTGTAATCTTTGTTTTTCTTTTTTACTCTTATCCACTGTTTTTTGGACCTTTTGCACCTTTAAAGTATTAAACTTCTTTTGGCACAACTTTTAAATGGATGCCTGGTGTGATTCTCCTTCGACCGTTTGGGTCTCTATCACAACATGTCACCAGTTTTGTCACATCACTTTAGAGTTTAGACAAACATAATTTTAAAATAGAGCTGTAAGCTGCGGTTTCAGGGCCAAGCACACTAGTTTTACATGCTTTATAGGGCTGTATTTGTGTGGTCATGAGCCACAGTGCCGTGTTTTTAATAAAGACATTTTAGAAGAACACAGGTTAGTCTACTCGTCGTAATTGACTCCAGTAGCAGCCACATTCAAAGACCTGTCTCTACTTACCCTGCTGGTCTCAGCTGGTTTAAGCTGCTCTCCCATCATGACCAAACTGGTGTTTAGCAGGGCGCCAACAATTTTTTTTTATCTACTGGGTAGTTTCTTGTTTTCATGTACACTTACACTTATATGTAAGATCAAAATCAACAGAGTATTTTGAGTCTCTTTTGCACTGATAAGAAAAAAAGCGAGGTGCTATCGCCGGCGCGACCGCCGACCCCAGGGGGTTAAACCTACACATTAAATCAAATATTTTTTTTATTTATTATTTCACCAGAAATTCCTAATGAAGCATTTCTTTGCATCTGCAGTTGTCTTACCGTTTTCCTTCCTGTTAATTTTTCAGTTTCCAACAGTTTGAAAATCAAAACTCCAATTACTTACTGTACATTTGTAAGGCTTGGTCTGAAGATGATCTGAACCAATTTTGGTGAAGATTGGACAAACATTGGGCATAAAAAAACGACAACTTGTCTTCACCGCAGCACCACTGAAGCATTTTCCCCCTGCAGTCCAAGATATTTGACAAACTAGGTATTAAAAGGCTTTGTTCCAAAACCTAATGAGTTGTTAGTAGGTGGCATTTTAAAGTGTGCTCATAACATAAAGATGGACATCCCATGTTTTCTTTATGGATAAGGCAATCCTAATGTATTGCAACAAGCTTGGTGAAAAAGTCCACAAGTCACATGCACTGCTTTTACACTTTTATGGCATTTTTTTTTAATCACATGGGAAAAGAGCCTCATGAAGATCCTTCACATTTCTCTTTTTGTGAATAAAAGCACCAGCAGGAACAACAGTTTGCATATTTTTGGGTGAACTACTGATAAATATTGGTGAAAGTCTCCTAGTTTCCATGGCTGTCGTGATAATGCAGTTCTCGCAGTGCTGTAATCGTGTGTAAATTGTCTCTTACTTAAGCTCAGAAGGCAAGTTATATTTCATCAGTGAGTTAATGCAAGCCACTCCACCCTCTATTATACTGTTTATGAAAAGACACCCAAAACCAGCATGAATACGATTCATTTCTGCAGTGATGCAACATTGTCAAGTGCCACAGCAGACGCAGGAGACACCCAGTGAGATGACACGTTACGCTCTTGTTATTGTTGTTGTGTGGTTAGTTTGGTTTGGGCTTGTTTTCTCGATTCCAGAGCCCAACGGCTCATAATAACGCTCTGCTTTGATCTTCCCTAGTTGGTGCTTATTTATTCTCCTCACTGCGAATATTTTGCGGTGATGTTAATGGGCCCTCCCAGCACACATTAAAGAGCCACGAAAGCCGAGAGAAGTGAGACGCAGAGAGCGAGTCGGCCTGTGAGGGCTGAGGTGCGGGCAGGACCGGTGTCTGCTCCTAATTGAGGGAAAATGCGTTGCACATGGGCTGTTGGCTGCTCGCTGTTTGAAGCAGAGTGTGTCTGTGGAGCGTGCTGTTTGTGTTTGTACGCGTGTTCACAATGCGAAATGGTGTTTTGCACATCTTGAGTAATTAGAGTGGGTCTTTCAGCTCGTGTTTAGCGCTGATAAAAGAAAGATGTACTCGTCTGTTGCTCTGCTCAAGAACCCAGTGATCCGCTGTGCCTGCTTAGACAGTTACTGGCTTCATTAGTCAGTGTGTTAGGCAGGGTTGAAGAATTAACATGGGCAAACGAACTGAACATAAATACCCCCAAATTCAAGATGCGCGGAAATAAATGCCCTTATAATAAAACTAAAATGATTACGGCATGGCTTGTCGGACATAGCAACAGTAACTGTCTAACTATAAATGTGCGAATATCGAGTGTCAAGCCAGTATTTCACTGGGAATCGCTTAGCCTGAAACTTTGTGCGTTACGTTCATATTCCGCTTGCCTGTTCCTATATCTAGTGTAGCCTACATCCCCAATAAGGTGCGAGTTTGGTCTTTTATATCACTGTATGTTGTCCATTGAGTTACTTTAAGTGTCCTGACCGCAGGGGAATCCCGGAGAATGAGCGATACTAAGTTAAGAAAACTAAACAACAGAGAGAAATATATGTCTACTATTTCAGATTTAACGTTTGATCTGTACATCAGCATCGGGGAATAACATAATCTCGTTCACTGTAGAGAAAGCTGCTTACATGTGCAAAACTAACTGTGAAGACTTAAAGTAACAACAGGTAACTTTTCAACCTTCATAATATATTTCCAAGTCTCTTGTGATGGTACATCAACTTACAATATGTTGAATGACACGTCTGCCATAGCCTGACGGGTCTGTAGCGTTTTTAATCGTACTTTTAAACTTCGGGTTTCGGGTAGTAACCGGCGAACAAAGAGAACTACAAAATTCGACTGCTTTACGGCATATACGTCACTTCCACCACCACCCCCACTTCCTTAAAATCGGACTTGCGAGCCAAATGTTATAGTCATGGCCGAAGCAGCACAGAAAAACAAGAAAGCAAAGGTTTTATCGGAGCAAAGCAAAAAGAGAAAGTGATCGCGTTAAAGGCAGAACGAGGATCAACATTGCAGAGCTGCCAACTCTCACGCATTGGCCGTGAGACACCCGCATTTGATTGGTTTCACACGCTCACACGCCACACCCCCGGTTTCTCACGCTAAATTGTCAATCCGGTCGGTCAAATGCCTGAAAGATGAGTTTATCTATAGATCTCTACCTGTTGAGCCACTCGTGATCGACAAGTTATACCGCAAATTAGTTCAAATCTCCCGGAATCTAGAGCGAGCGCGCACGCGAGACAGAGACTGTGCTCCAACGCGCGCGGACGGCAGAGAGAGAAAGCGAGCGAGAGACCTTGCGTGTGCAGGGAGCATCGAACCCCCCATCGAAAAAAGAATGCCTCTCTCTAACCTCTCTAATTCGCTAGAGTAGTAGCGAATTATCAATCTGGTAGCTAGTAAACGATATTCTAGTTTTTGATGGTTAGCTATCGCTAGTATTCTCGTTCTGATTTGAACTTTGCAATCGATGAAATGCAAATAGCAAATGTTTGACCTAAAAAGTGTAACGTTAGTCTACTCAACATATACAAAGAAAGGAGGAAGATTATTAATAAAATCATATTTTAGGATACCTAACATGTCTGTGATATTTGTTTATTTGTCTTGCCTCAAGCTATAATGCAAATCGATTTGTAAAATTTGCAGATTCATTTATGGTAGCTTGATATTATAATATTGACGACATATGGTTATTATCAACCACTCAAACATTGCATTGAAGTATCATATAGATTCAGTAAAACGGTAACCAATAGACTAGGCTACTATAATGACGCTGGCTTGTAATCGCGATCATTTGTCGTTAGAAAAAAAATAAAACCCATGAAATTATATTCATATGACATGCTGAAATATATCCCACTGTACCTGGGATGAAGACATTTCACACGCGACACAAGCAGAACACCTGCATGTGACCTCCTCCTACAGTGTTCAGGGCTATCATGGTTGTCAACAAATGCACGTGCATGTAGGATGACAGAGTTTACGACAGTAGTAGAGGTCTAGACGACAATACTGTTTCCCAACTGTAGGGGGACCCCGAGAGCAAAAGTTATCTGTTCTTACTTTAAATGTTAACACAGCTTTTATGTCTTTTTATCAGCTTTTCCATATATATATATATATATATATATATATATATATATATATATATATATACTGGCCCTGATAATCATCACACACACACTTACCGCTTGCTCCATTTCTGTAAATCTGTTTTTATGAATGAATGAGTCTCTCACCCGTTGCTCTTTAGTTTTCTTCATCAACAGCCGCTTGCGCCCCCTGCTGGTGAGCTCGACTAACAGCTATGGATATTATTAATCGGCAATCTACTGATATTCTTGCCGTTCCCGGATGTCAAATGTCGAATTTGAACCACTGAATTTTGGAAGCGAATTTGTAAAGTGAAATAAAATGGACTGAAAATTGCCTATCGAATATTATAGATTGTATTTTTAAACAGAATTAATATTTGGGAAGGGAAATCTAAAAAGGTCAATATACAACCATGTTGAATTTCAGCCCATAAAAATACAAGCCCTAAAAATTCAATGCATTAAAATGCAAGCGGGGTTCATGCAATGCATATTTTTTTTTCAAGTAGTGCAATTTAACAAGCTTTTTTGTTTCAAAAACATTTGTCATTATTTTATTTCCATACTTTCACGACTACCTGTTTGTTGTAGTTCATTATTTAACCAGAAAAGTAGTTGACTAGTTAACGAATCAGTGTTTTGGCTTTGTTATAAAACCCAATGAGCTGCCTTCATCTTTTTCGGCAACACTTTATCCAATAATACTATTTAAAAAAAATGTCCCCCTCAAAAGGTTGCTAATGTGACAGCACCTTTAGTCTGTGTTGCATATTTTGGTTGTTAGAAGATGGGGAACCAACAGTAAATGTGTGTTTCTCAGTTCACTGCAGACTGGAAAGCCTTTCAAACGGAGGCTCTGCCTGTGATCCAGCTCATTGTCACATTGTTTTGTGGAGCAGCAGGTAAAATCTTACTCAAGGTTGAGTAAGATTTTACTACCCAAGTACCCAAGGTCTAGTTGTATGGATTTATCCGAGTTTTGAATCCCGTCAGCTGATGAAGGCCCTCTGATGAATGACGAGAGGTCTTCAGGGATTGGCTAACCAAGTCCAGATGCTCTTACATGCACATCCTACCAGTTTACATATAAATGTATTACGGTTTACCATGCAGAACAGGTTTATGTGTGACAATCTGGTTCGGGATCTTTCTTGAAAAATGACATAGGGTCAGTGGTGAACTGAAACTGGTAGATAGTTTATAAATGCACTTTTCTTTTAATTAATTGAGCGACTTCTTATGAATCAGTGGAGAAAAAGTGTGTTAGAGTAAGAGGTACGTCACAGTCAAGCTGGTTTTTGGGTCTGAAACAACAGTTTTCATTAGAGCACAACTCGACTTGTAAAACTTTAAAGACTCGTGAGCTTTTAAAGGGGATAGTTCAGTCAAATAGTCATCAGTTTTTCGGGCAAAATACTGAAAAACACAACTGAAAAAAACCCCACACAACATCACACAGACACACTGATAGAATTAGTTTTCACACAATAAATATTAAAAGCATTTATTCTTGTAATCTTTATTATTTCAGTCTCTTGTTTAGATCATCATAGATTTAGCCATGTAATTAATAGTTTTTTGATGGATTTTCATATTTAAAGATCGAGTTTCTAAATCTGGGACAGGAGGGAAACAATAAATTCTACTCTTAAAAGACAAAAAGTATTAATATTATTTTAAAAGAGGCACATGAGAACTGGACCAACTGAGCCATCATCAGTCTAATGATATAGACAGACACAGGTGTAGTGGGAATAGTGGGATCAGCTGTTGATCTCTTTGATGCCATGAAATTTAAAGTAAGCAGGCCGACACAGGCTTATTTATAGCCGATGTGTCGCCCCACTCTATGAGCTCTTTAAAACAGCTCTGTTTACACACGAGCACACACACACACATTCAAACACTCTCTCTCTTGTGTCAGTGAATGCAGAAAGGACACAGAAACCCCCCTTCTGTTTGATAAAGACCTGCTTTATACCTGAGGGCATTTAGAGCCACATATAGGCTCTGTTCCAAAGCCTAGTGAATCGCCTACATAGGCAACATTTAATATTTGTCCGTTTAAGCCCAAAGTAACCCGTACTTGCCTGCGTTTCTC
Source organism: Rhinichthys klamathensis goyatoka (assembly GCF_029890125.1). Classification (NCBI taxonomy): domain Eukaryota; kingdom Metazoa; phylum Chordata; class Actinopteri; order Cypriniformes; family Leuciscidae; genus Rhinichthys; species Rhinichthys klamathensis. Next base: position 263,209 of record NW_026607160.1, on the reverse strand, counting down.
TCCATCTCGGATCACGTGGACAGAAAGCCGCCTGTTGAACACACGTACACGTTACACGTACATGATTCGACTGGTTTGGATGTTATGTATGGTCACTGCCCACCGCTTTAATGTTTGCGTCGGAAGCCAAAGTCAAAAACGAAACTTAAACATCAATTAACATTGATTAATGTTAATCAAACACCAAAAGACAGAAAATCCCTCACTGCTCTTGACTGAGTAACTTTTGTAGCTTTAATAAGGATCAATCTATGTTTAACTTATACAGTGCAGTATTTTACATTTGATTACTTTATATTATTCAATTTCTGTACTTGAATACTACTGTTATTGGCACGGCCTAAGCCCCTCCCCTCCGCTTCCGGCTCATGGGACCTTATTTCGGAAAAAATATGTATGGTAGTCAATGGCGAGAGGCAACTTATCTTTTTATTCCGTCTGAACTGTGCCCTGAATTACACATGTGATGTTTGTCAATTTAAAAGATAATTATGAAAGTCAAGAAAGTTTTTCATGAAACAGAAGAGTAACATTTAGTTTTATGTGAAAATCGCTCGATGAACTACATCTCCCGGGAAGCGAAACAACGAGCGAGATCCGCTGCTGGTGTGCAGTGCAGTCTGGTACAAAACACTCAGGCATGACGGCGTAACGTTACGATTATAACGCAAGACTATAGAAACAACGTTAGCTTCAGTAGAGTAAGCTTCAGTAAAGTTAGCTTCAGTAAAGTTAGCTTCAGTAAAGTTAGCTTCAGTAAAGTTAGCTTCAGTAAAGTTAGCTTCAGTAAAGTTAGCTTCAGTAAAGATAGCTTCAGTAAAGTTAGCTTCAGTAAAGTTAGCTTCAGTAGAGTAAGCTTCAGTAAAGTTAGCTTCAGTAAAGTTAGCTTCAGTAGAGTAAGCTTCAGTAAAGTTAGCTTCAGTAAAGTTAGCTTCAGTAAAGTTAGCTTCAGTAAAGTTAGCTTCAGTAAAGTTAGCTTCAGTAAAGTTAGCTTCAGTAAAGTTAGCTTCAGTAGAGTAAGCTTCAGTAAAGTAAGCTTCAGTAAAGTTAGCTTCAGTAAAGTTAGCTTCAGTAAAGTTAGCTTCAGTAAAGTTAGCTTCAGTAAAGTTAGCATCAGTAAAGTTAGCATCAGTAAAGTTAGCTTCAGTAAAGTTAGCATAAGTAAAGATAGCTTCAGTAAAGTTAGCATCAGTAGAGTTAGCTTCAGTAAAGTTAGCTTCAGTAAAGTTAGCATCAGTAGAGTTAGCTTCAGTAAAGATAGCTTCAGTAAAGATAGCTTCAGTAAAGTTAGCATCAGTAAAGTTAGCTTCAGTAAAGTTAGCCTCAGTAAAGTTAGCTTCAGTAAACTTAGGTTCAGTAAACTTAGGTTCAGTAAAGTTAGCTTTAGTAAAGTTAGCTTCAGTAAAGTTAGCTTCAGTAAAGTTAGCTTCAGTAAACTTAGGTTTAGTAAAGTTAGCTTTAGTAAAGTTAGCTTCAGTAAAGTTAGCTTCAGTAAAGTTAGCTTCAGTAAAGTTAGCTTCAGTAAAGTTAGCTTCAGTAAAGTTAGCTTCAGTAAAGTTAGCATCAGTAAAGTTAGCATCAGTAAAGTTAGCATCAGTAAAGTTAGCTTCAGTAAAGTTAGCTTCAGTAAAGTGAGCTTCAGTAAAGTGAGCTTCAGTAAAGTGAGCTTCAGTAGAGTAAGCTTCAGTAAAGTTAGCTTCAGTAAAGTTAGCTTCAGTAAAGTTAGCTTCAGTAAAGTTAGCTTCAGTAAAGTTAGCTTCAGTAAAGTTAGCTTCAGTAAAGTTAGCTTCAGTAGAGTAAGCTTCAGTAAAGTTAGCTTCAGTAAAGTTAGCTTCAGTAAAGTTAGCTTCAGTAAAGTTAGCTTCAGTAAAGTTAGCTTCAGTAAAGTTAGCATCAGTAAAGTTAGCATCAGTAAAGTTAGCTTCAGTAAAGTTAGCATAAGTAAAGATAGCTTCAGTAAAGTTAGCATCAGTAGAGTTAGCTTCAGTAAAGTTAGCTTCAGTAAAGTTAGCATCAGTAGAGTTAGCTTCAGTAAAGTTAGCTTCAGTAAAGATAGCTTCAGTAAAGATAGCTTCAGTAAAGTTAGCATCAGTAAAGTTAGCTTCAGTAAAGTTAGCCTCAGTAAAGTTAGCTTCAGTAAACTTAGGTTCAGTAAACTTAGGTTCAGTAAAGTTAGCTTTAGTAAAGTTAGCTTCAGTAAAGTTAGCTTCAGTAAAGTTAGCTTCAGTAAACTTAGGTTTAGTAAAGTTAGCTTTAGTAAAGTTAGCTTCAGTAAAGTTAGGTTCAGTAAAGTTAGCTTCAGTAAAGTTAGCTTCAGTAAAGTTAGCTTCAGTAAAGTTAGCTTCAGTAAAGTTAGCATCAGTAAAGTTAGCATCAGTAAAGTTAGCATCAGTAAAGTTAGCTTCAGTAAAGTTAGCTTCAGTAAAGTGAGCTTCAGTAAAGTTAGCTTCAGTAAAGTTAGCTTCAGTAAAGTGAGCTTCAGTAAAGTGAGCTTCAGTAAAGTGAGCTTCAGTAAAGTGAGCTTCAGTAAAGTTAGCTTCAGTAAAGTTAGCTTCAGTAAAGTTAGCTTCAGTAAAGTTAGCTTCAGTAAAGTTAGGTTCAGTAAAGTTAGGTTCAGTAAAGTCAGCTTCAGTAAAGTTAGCTTCAGTAAAGTTAGGTTCAGTAAAGTCAGCTTCAGTAAAGTCAGCTTCAGTAAAGATAGCTTCAGTAAAGATAGCTTCAGTAAAGTTAGCTTCAGTAAAGATAGCTTCAGTAAAGATAGCTTCAGTAAAGTTAGCATCAGTAAAGATAGCTTCAGTAAAGATAGCTTCAGTAAAGATAGCTTCAGTAAAGATAGCTTCAGTAAAGATAGCTTCAGTAAAGTTAGCTTCAGTAAAGTTAGCTTCAGTAAAGATAGCTTCAGTAAAGATAGCTTCAGTAAAGTTAGCATCAGTAAAGTTAGCATCAGTAAAGTTAGCATCAGTAAAGTTAGCATCAGTAAAGTTAGCATCAGTAAAGTTAGCATCAGTAAAGTTAGCTTCAGTAAAGTTAGCTTCAGTAAAGTTAGCTTCAGTAAAGTCAGCTTCAGTAAAGTCAGCATCAGTAAAGTTAGCTTCAGTAAAGTTAGCTTCAGTAAAGTGAGCTTCAGTAAAGTGAGCTTCAGTAAAGTGAGCTTCAGTAAAGTTAGCTTCAGTAAAGTGAGCTTCAGTAAAGTGAGCTTCAGTAAAGTGAGCTTCAGTAAAGTGAGCTTCAGTAAAGTTAGCTTCAGTAAAGTTAGCTTCAGTAAAATTAGGTTCAGTAAAGTCAGCTTCAGTAAAGTTAGCATCAGTAAAGTTTGCTTCAGTATAGATTGCTTCAGTAAAGTTAGCTTCAGTAAAGTTAGCTTCAGTAAAGTTAGCCTCAGTAAACTTAGGTTCAGTAAACTTAGGTTCAGTAAAGTAAGCTTCAGTAAAGTTAGCTTCAGTAAAGTTAGCTGTAAAGTTAGCTTCAGTAAAGTTAGCTTCAGTAAAGTTAGCTTCAGTAAACTTAGGTTCAGTAAAGTTAGGTTCATAAAAGTCAGCTTCAGTAAAGTTAGCTTCAGTAAAGTTAGCTTCAGTAAAGTTAGGTTCAGTAAAGTCAGCTTCAGTAAAGTCAGCTTCAGTAAAGATAGCTTCAGTAAAGTTAGCTTCAGTAAAGTTAGCTTCAGTAAAGTTAGCTTCAGTAAAGATAGCTTCAGTAAAGTTAGCTTCAGTAAAGTTAGCTTCAGTAAAGTTAGCTTCAGTAAAGTTAGCTTCAGTAAAGTTAGCTTCAGTAAAGTTAGCTTCAGTAAAGTTAGCTTCAGTAAACTTAGCTTCAGTAAAGTTAGCTTCAGTAAAGTTAGCTTCATTCATTGAAACAAAATGTGCGCCTTTGGGGTTTGTATTCTTTGTAATTACGTATTTTCACAGTCTTATACCTCAACAGTTTTACATCAAACTGCGGCTTTCTTGACTTTAAAATGTATCTTTTAAATTGACAAACATCATATGTGTAATTCAGGGCACAATTCAAACGAGATCAAAATATTTGTTGTCTCTCGCATAGACATAATAAATACATAGACGCCCTATTGGCCGCTGCAGGGTACGTCAACGGCGCCGCCATGTTGGGGATGGCAACTTTCCCATACCTCTCATATCAGGAATTGAGAAAAATGCCTGTTTTGTGCGCTGTTTGGGGCTGTACACATCGCCACACAATTGAAAACAGCTTTCGAGGAATTACCTTTCACAAGCAAGACTGAACGTTTGTTTTTGGTTGTATTTGGTCATGATTTAATTAGTAATAGTAACGTTCAGAGGTTACATTTAAAAATACTACTGTTATTGTGTCACAAAATGTAGTTTTAATAGTTTTTCAGTCGACAATGTAGTTGTTTAAAGCTCAAATATGTGGTTTGTTTATAAAGATAGCGCCTATTTAAAAATTTGATCTGACGCTTTCGGAGTTGTAAGATGCGCTCAGCGCTCGTCTACCCCGCCTGGAACAGCCGTACCTCGGCCAGTGCTTCTGAAGTTTTCCCGCTGACTCGGATGTCTGTAGTCTAGTGGTTAAACATGAGATATAATTCGTCTTGATGTGTATATCTAAGGGGCGATCTTTGGTCTCATTAATCTATAAATGGTTCCCTAGTAAATTGTTTTGGCTGAGGGCAAAGTGAAGTTTCATAACTTTATATTTAGGCTATTTTAACGTTGTATCCTGCTGTATGTTTGACTGAAGCTACTTCTGTTATAATGGCTATTACTGATCTATAAAACTGAAATTTAACAAAAAGAGTTAAATATTAAAATGTCACTATTTAACTTATTCTGTAATTGATAATTCTTATTCTATTGCTATTATTATAGTATTATTAATAAACTATATGCTATTATCAATATTTTTATGATTGTATTATTGTACTTATGATATTATATAATTATACTATTCATTACTATTTTATTTGCTGTATACTATTTGTTTATTTTATTGACTAAACTCTTTACTATTACTTCTCACTTTATGTTATATTTACTATTTGCATTGCACTGTAGTTGTACCATAACGTATTATTATAAAGGATCCATCAGTTATCTTTGTTATTGCTAAAATCTGGTCAATCACAGAAAATGCTTTTTCCACAATAAGAAAACTTAAATTATATCTCAGTATGGGGGTCTTCACCATTCTTATCCAAGAATAAAAAGCCAAATACATGACAAGCCTGAGCTTTGACCATTCTTTATAAAAAATTTTTTTTTTACAATTTTCACAACATTACCTTGTTTGTGGTCGCTACTTAAGTTGTGCCTTTGCTCTCACTCGTATGTGTTGAGTTAATGCTTGTCTGTCTTTTGGAGCACTTGTTATTAAACTACGCTTGTAACTTTATTCATGTGTGTACACACACATCCGTGACAGTTATGACCTACTTGAACATTTTAAAGCACTGTTTATTTATTTTGTATCTTTGTTTTATTGTATTTATTTGTGCTGCCGCTTGTATTTTGTTTATTTGTTCTTATTTTATTACCGACTGTTTATTTGTCTTAAAAAAACTTTATATTAGTTAGGCTAGCAGTTTTTATTGTGTATGATTGAATCGAGAATTGTGAAATTTTGCTGGTGTCATAACCATATTTATTAAAATACAAGGTTACTTGGGTCAAAAACACATTAAACATTTTCACATTAAACACCAACAAAAATTCATTTACAATAAATCTGCATCGTTTTTAAAACTAAACTAGCTGCTAATTCAGTGACGTCACACAGCGTTTCTGACATGCTAGATAATATTTATGTCATAATTTATCAAAATATCCAAAATTCGATTAGTATTGAAAGTGCAGTGAATGCAAACTTTCTGGACACTAACACTATCAGGAGAGACATCATTTAGAGGATTTACTTCTGTATGTTAAAGAGGTTTTTAATGTGTATGTGGCCTGTGTTTCTTCTTCCATTACTGCTTTAATCTGTTCATTTACATTCACAGACGGCTCTCAGTAGCACTGGCCGCCTCTGTGTGGTGTGTGTCCTCCCATTCACCCGTGTGTGTGTCTCAATTCGCAGAACTGTATGGTTTCGACGTTCTCATTGATTCCAACCTCAAACCGTGGCTCTTGGAAGTGAACCTCTCTCCCTCATTGGCATGGTGAGCAACACACACACACACACACACACACACAAATCCTTTGATTTTTCCATTTTCTTATGTGTATGCTGATGTGTACAATAACTGCTTCTTCCTAGCTTTTGGGTGTTTGTGTTCTGCCTGTGTTTTACAGGCAAGTGCAGTTTGAGATCATGCCGTTTTGCACTTTAAATTTTCATCACATACTTCCATTCAAACAATGAATTTTAGGCAAATATAGAAATGCAATTTTGACAGTGATCTAGAACACAGTTTAGTTTAGGGTCCAATTCTCACTATTAACTAACTATATTAACTATGACTTTTGCCTCAATAAACTCATAATTACTGCTTATTAATAGTTAGAACGGTAGTTTAGGTATTGTGTGATTAAGGGATGTAGAATATGATCATGCAGAATAGGGCATTAATATGTGCTTTATAAGTACTAATAAAAAGCCAATATCCTAGTAATATGCAACTAGTTAATAGTGAGAATTGGACCCTAAACTAAAGTGTTACCTTGAAGTACAGTGGGTTCAATGGACTGTACAGTAGATTAACAAAATGCAAATTATTGAGCTGATGAAAGACTTTCCAAAACGCTTTCAGTAGACAAAAACTCCATAAAACAGATGCGAAAGTTGTGAGTTCCAGGACTTTTATAAAGTGCATGCCATTTTAAAAGACTCATTTTTATCCGTGTAAAACTCAATATGGTGTAAAGAACATCTCGAGCATTCCTTATGAACTCGCCGATCTATGCCACAGTGTCTTTCATAAGTGGTGGGATCAAATCGAAGCCTCCAAGAAAAGCCTATTTCAAAGCGTGACACCAGACGAGAGGAAGGATTTCCCGTTACAGGTGATTTGGTCGGCCATCAAAGATCTACTCAGTTGGATGTTTTCAGGTCTAGACATGTCCAAAACTGGATCCGAAGCTTTGATGCTCTGCGTTAAGATATTGCAACCAAGTGAGGCAACCACAACCGCCATCATTTGACAGTATTCCATCATCATCAACTGTATGAACATACCGAACAGTCATCGTCTGCTTCTTGGGAGTTGAAATGAAGGGTTAGAAAGCCAACCTGCGTTTCCATGCTAGTGGTTGCGTAAAGACTGGTGAAAGCCATAGAGCGAAGGGTTATCCCTGGCAACTCTCTCTCACCACTGACATTCAATTTTCTAATACTACTAATGAACATTGTCAAGATGTTCAGCAATGACATTCAGATTGTCATAGTCCGGTATTGTTCGTGTGTCACAAGCTGATACGATGCATTTGCTCTCTTGGATTTTTAGGGGTTCAAGCGCGTAGCGTAGCGCATGTCTCGGATTTGATCTGCAAAATTTTAGGGTATTTTGGATTTTTCGAAAAACCTTCTTTTGCAAACTATTTTTTTGCTTGATCTGAACCATTGCATAAAGATTCTCTTTAGTCTGGTTGCCAAGAATTATCCAAAAATCCGACGTTTTGATTCACTTCTGCGACGGGATGCCAAAACTTTCAAAGTGGGCGTGGACACTTTTAGTAAAACGGCTATAACTTTTGAACGAAATGAGATAATTTCAGCAAACTTGGTACACCTATGTATGGGCTCGGTCTGTGGTCGCGACTGGCCATTTAGTGCTATCCACCTTATTCCCGACGAGCTTACTGCGTTTTGAATTATGGGCGGCACTTCCGGTTTGGGGAACTTCCATTCAAAAAGGCTGAAACGAATCATTTCAAATCATAAGCTTGCCCTACAAATAAAGCTGATCCGTCAGTTTGACTGGATGAGCTATCAGTTTTCCTTCATGATTTATTTTCAGACATCATGAGAATAACGTTATACTTGGTATTTTAACGTGACATGTTATAACAAGAATATCTACGGCAAGAGCTCTTTTCAGTCGCTGCTTTCTTTTCCTCATGTTTATTTTCTTTTTTTCCTTTGCAATCCGCTGTAAAAGTATGAAAAAGGACAAGGACTCGTGCTTTTGGGGCTATTTGTTCTGTTGAAAGTGCCTTGTTGATTCTTTTACGCTTTTAAATTTCATTTTAATGTTCGATGGTTGAAGGGTGAGTCGATTAATGTCATCTCATTATGACACTTTTTTAACGTATTGCGTTCATAGAGCGAGCCTTTCACTGATTGTTTACAGCTTAACGGAAGTTACACCCATAATTCGCGCAAAGCGTCATGGGGCGTAGGAATAAGGAGGATAAAATGAAAAAACAAACAAACACGAAAACGGCTATAGCTTCGCAACAGTCAGTCCGATTGACTTAAAAAATGACTCAAACACCGCTGCCGTCGGCCAGTGAAGTTCTAGCGGCTGTCGGACAAGGTTAACGGAGGCCAATCGGGACGAAACACGCTGGGCCTGTTTGACTCACTTCAAAATTTTAAAAACACTGAAAAGAAAAAACATTTTTGCAGCTTGACACTGTATAAATCACCATTCAATTTCACTGGATGGAAATGAGCAGCTTAGACATTCTGCCCAATATCTTATTTTGTTTTTCACGGGAGAATCAGTGTTAGAGTGTGCTGTGTTGTCTGAAAGGCTTGTAAATCAGAACAGTTCATTGGCCCACAAGGTTTATATAACAATGCACTAATACTCCCCCCCCCCCCCCCCCCCCCCCTCTTTTTATATTTCTAGTGATGCTCCTCTTGATTTGAAGATAAAGGCCAGCATGATCTCCGATATGTTTTCTCTTGTGGGTGAGTTTCTCAGTTCACAGTCCTCTACCACTTCACCTCAGTCTCATGTTGTAAATGTTCTTGTATGGTCACATTTTCAGACCACAGAACACCCATAACTGCAGGTTACTGCCTGTGGCCGTGGCTTTTGTCATGTGGGTCACATTTGTTTGGTGTAAAGTAATGACCGGTTAAGAGGATGGAGAGTTGTGCTTTCCTCCCTGACATGAGGTTTTATAGGACTCTATGATTTTTACGATGCGGAAAACGCATATGAAATCGCTGAATCCAGTATAACACAGAATGTTACAGAATTTGGCAAATTTTGGATAAATAATCAAAAGTAGGGATACACAGTTAATCAAATGGTGATATGGACTAGTGTCTTTTAACCCTCTGGGGACTAAGCCCTTTTTGGTCCGTTTTCTCTATTTTTACATTTGGCCTTATAAACCATATGTAATGGCGATGGAACACTATGTGTTTGGTATCTATAGATTCAGAAGACCCTAAGCTAACATAAGCATGCATGTAATGTGTTTATAAAGGAAGTATGAGTGAAAAATGTACTATAAACTAGAGAATTTCAAAAACGGAAATTCGATTTTTGTCATTTCTGAAAATCACACATCACACAACAATAGTGAACAGTTTTTGAACAAAAAATATATTTGTCAAAGCCTTTGCTTGACAGACATGTGTAATTGTTAAATAAAATGTGTAAAGAACAATGAAAAATTTAACTTTATTTACAAATAGTCCTAGGCGTTTTTCTTAGGAATGCTTAGAATTTTCTAAGCAATGCTTTCTCCTCGTCACTCTCCAGTAATTGTTCCAGAGCTTGTTCCACCGTAAATAGTTTACTGCTTGCCATCATAAAAGTGCTAAAACAATAAATAATGCTATAATTGTATGTGTGTATATATATATTAGGGGTGGAACGGTACACAGAAGTCACGGTTCGGTTCATACCTCGGTTCAGACATCACGGTTCGGTACGATTTCGGTACAATGGAGGGAAAAAGCAAAACAAAAATGCAGAAGGCATTGTATTTTTTAAATAAGTTTTATTAATAAAGGCATAGAACCAGTTTATTTGTTGTGCACTGACAATAGTTTTATATAATTAGTTTATTAAATAAATTAATAAAAAGACAAAAAGACCTTGCGATATGTTTGGTAATTGTACTATTCATTTAAAATTATTTTGCTATATTTCAGATCAATATATTTGTTTTCCTTAATTTTAATTAACATTATTAATTGGCAATGTAACATTATTCTCATCTGAATTATAAATAATTGATTTCTGTATAAAATAATACCACCAATTAAAAACGCATTCGATTTTCTTTTTTAATCAATGTTGAATGTGTAAGATTAGTGCTCCGAGGACAAGAAATGAAAACCAATGCAATATGATGAATGTCCAAAAGACAGACTGTTTTGAAATGGAGTTGGATAAATATGTTTTGCTTTTAAAACAGTGTGTATGTGATTTTGGTTGGGTGACAGTTGTAGGTTACAGTTTGACAAGAGTTTACAGTGTGACAAAAGCACAATGTTGTGTTTTATTGCGAGTGTACACAAATATAAGTAAACACTTTGCAGGTTTAATGATCTGTAATCTGTATAAACAAAATGACTCTCTCTCTCTCTCTCTCTCTCTCACACAGTTCGATCGTGCCCGCGCGCCTCTCTCTCTCTCTCGCGCGCACACACACACACTCTCCATCATTGCAATCTTGACATCGCAGCCTGTTCATTATGCGGTCACACCAAACGCGAATAGAGCTTCAAATTCGCGTCTAGTTCGACGCTAGTCCAAAGCGAATAGGACGCGCGTAGCCAACGTTTGAAGTGAACGCGCGTTCAGAGCTAAGCCGATAGTACAGATTATGTGTCCCTAAAGAACCCGCATATCTAACAGTAGTTCCGCATTACATTAATTAATTTGCACGCAAGTTTTTTATTTTATTTATACCGTGTATTCTCCGTGTAAATTCGTGCACCGAACCGTGACGCCCGTACCGTTTCGGTTCGATACGAATACATGAACCGTTCCACCCCTAATATATATATATATATATATTATAATTGTTCTGTCTCTCTTTCATATAAATCTCTGATAATCCGCTCCGTAAGCCTCCGTTCGCTCTCTCTCCTTCTCTCCATTCAACGCTGTTTGCGTCATATCCCTAACTATATAGTACCACCCCTTGCAAGGCTACAGAGTCCTCTGATTTGCTAGATACGTCATGGTAACCTTCCTCTGATTGGGTAAGAAAAATATTTCTCCATTGGCAATTTTTCCATTGGTTGTTGTTCGCGGAATCTGCCAAACAACATTGATTTCATTGGCCCTTTACATAGTGGTATTGCGCAACAAGGAAGTGTGTATATTTACAAGCCGGGTAAGTTATCACTGTTTTCAGCGGAATCTGAGGAAGACGGTATAAAAGACCGCAGCTCTCTATCATTAATAGTTTTTAAGATAATTACACATTTGTAAAAGTATGCCATTTTGGGCGGTACCGCCCAATCCGTCCCCAGAGGGTTAATATTAAAACACAAAAACACAGCTATTGAAGTCTCAGTTTGCTCTACTACACAAACTCAGTCATGTGTGACGCTCATCTACACATAAACACACAAACCTAATCTTCAGCAGCATTTCACCATTTCATCTGAGAAAACTATCGGCAGACACACACACAAACTCACAGCTCTTCACTACAATCCGCCAAAATAAAAGTTCAGTTTAACTTGAAGAAAATGTGACAGGAATATATTACTCTTTTATAGTAGAGTATAGTTATTAAACATTAAGGAATATCACACAATGGGCCTCATTCATGAAACACAAGCTGAACAAATTTTTGTGTAAAGCGTTTGTAAAGTAAAGCCGCTCTGAAGTAAATTTACGGATCAATGAAAATGTTCGTATTTTTAAAATGTTAGTTGGTAGGAAAGAAATGTACACCTGCTCCCTACCACACTAAAACATTAAAACGTTCTGTTCTTTTAGGCAAACTAATGACACTGCATTTGATGCACTATGTAGCATAATAATATTTCATATTTCACGATGTTCGTGTGCCTTTTTATTTTATTTATTTTTTTAGCTAAAACTGTTCAACTTTGGCTAAAACGCAGCGCTCGTCACTGTCACTTTTTACCCAGCCGTCCAATCACAGTTGGGAGGGGCGGGACAAATACTACACCGACCAACCATCCCACTTGTACAACGTCTAAACAACAATTGAAAAGTTAATATTTCTGGTTACTGCATTTTTACATTCATTTCATAAGTCATAGCAGCCAAAGCGTCTCCGCTGTAAAAACCCTCGCCTCCAAAGCGCTCTCTAGCGCCACCATCTGGCCAGAAGAGCAACAGACATTTGGTGGACGCACGTTAATTGAATATTTATTGTTTGGCATATGACATTAGTCTCTATTGCAATATAATGGAGCCAAAACTGAGAAGAGAGTCCAGAAGATTCCACAGCGTTCCTGGACACGTAATTTGCGTAGTTGTAATTCATAGACGGGGATTATGCTAATTGAATGAGCTTGCACGTGCGCCTTATATACAAATGATCGGAACTCATCAACAACAACATGCACACGTCTAAACTGATGTTTACAAAGTGTTTGTGAATCCAGAGTTGAGTTTTCGGGAAAGTCCGCTTTACGTGCAAATTACTTTGAATGTACTCGTATATTTGTGAAAGTTTCATGAAGGAGGATTTATCTATGCAATTATCTAATCAACCAATTACATGGCAGTTGCTTCAATGCATTTAGGGGTGTGGTCCTGGTCAAGACAATCTCCTGAACTCCAAACTGAATGTCAGAATGGGAAAGAAAGATGATTTAAGCACTTTTGAGCATGGCCGGTCCGAGTCCGAGTATTTCACCAGACGGGCCGGTCCGAGTATTTCAAAATCTGCTCAGTTACTGGGATTTTCACGCACAACCATTTCTAGGGTTTACAAAGAATGGTGTGAAAAGGGAAAAACATCCAGTATGCGGCAGTCCTGTGGGCGAAAATGCCTTGTTGATGCTAGAGGTCAGAGGAGAATGGGCCGACTGATTCAAGCTGATAGAAGAGCAACTTTGACTGAAATAACCACTCGTTACAACCGAGGTATGCAGCAAAGCATTTGTGAAGCCACAACACGCACAACCTTGAGGCGGATGGGCTTCAACAGCAGAAGACCCCACCGGGTACCACTCATCTCCACTACAAATAGGAAAAAGAGGCTACAATTTGAAAGAGCTCACCAAAATTGAACAGTTGAAGACTGGAAAAATGTTGCCTGGTCTGAGGAGTCTCAATTTCTGTTGAGACATTCAGATGGTAGAGTCAGAATTTGGTGTAAACAGAATGAGAACATGGATCCATCATGCCTTGTTACCACTGTGCAGGCTGGTGGTGGTGGTGTAATGGTGTGGGGGATGTTTTCTTGGCACACTTTAGGCCCCTTAGTGCCAATTGGGCATAGTTTAAATGCCACGGCCTACCTGAGCATTGTTTCTGACCATGTCCATCCCTTTATGGCCACCATGTCCCCATCCTCTGATGGCTACTTCCAGCAGGATAATGCACCATGTCACAAAGCTCGAATCATTTCAAATTGGTTTCTTGAACATGACAATGAGTTCACTGTACTAAAATGGCCCCCACAGTCACCAGATCTCAGTCCAATAGAGCATCTTTGGGATGTGGTGGAACGGGAGCTTCGTGCCCTGGATGTGCATCCCACAAATTTTCCATCAACTGCAAGATGCTATCCTATCAATATGGGCCAACATTTCTAAAGAATGCTTTCAGCACCTTGTTGAATCAATGCCACGTAGAATTAAGGCCGTTCTGAAGGCGAAAGGGGGTCAAACACAGTATTAGTATGGTGTTCCTAATAATCCTTTAGGTGAGTGTAGGTACAGTGTATATATAAGTATATATAGGAATATAAGTTTTATGCATGTGTGATTACCACTGTTTTTGAGAAGACATTTTTGTATCATAAAACACACAACCTAGAAAAATTCAATAGAAAACACAGAATTTGGAAAAATAATTAAAATGTGATTTGGAAGGGCCTTAGGTTTAGCCTCTCTGTCTCTCTCGCTAAATCTATATTGCTCAAGGATCACAAATCACTAATGAGGCATTGCTGACTGCTGGTGGTTTTGTCACATTTTTCCGACCATGAAATTTGACATGTGACGTGCCTGAAGAGAAATCAATACCCTGCATGCTCACCACAGCTTTAAAGAGTTCCCCGCAGGCAGGGTTCGTTAGCATTAGATGGCTTACATGGAGGGATTGTTTTAGACGCTTGCATGAGTCATTGAACTGTCACAGTTTGGCTGAAGAAAACACCTCTGCAGAGCTCATGAAAATAATCATTGCTCAAGGCAAAGTTGTGTTGTGCTTGTGCAATCGCTTGACACCACTCCAACAACTCTCAATCTGACGCCAGAGAAAGAAACGCTCACTGTAACGATTGATCTCAGCTCAGTGATGCTGTATTTGATCTTGTTCGTGTTTATGGCAGCATCTGTGTGATCCGCATTTCTGATGATTACTTTACATCCATTTCAAACATATCTTGCCGTGGGAGAACTGATAAACTCGTCTTCAATTTTGGTAAAAGTCCCATTAGTGAACATGAGTTAATGCATTAACTAACATTACATTTGTTACAGTATTTATTCATATTTGTTACAAAAATACAACTTCATTGTTAGTTCATGTCAGCTCAGGTCTATTAAATAATATTTACAGATACAACTTTTGATTTAATAATGTATTAAAACGAACATTAACTAAGCTTAATACATGTTTTAGAAGTATTTTTCATTGTAAGTTCAAGTTAATTAATGTAGTTAACTAACACTTAACAAATTGATCTAAAAAAATAACAGTTTTCTATATGAATATATTGAAAATAAGCGAATGACCTGCCTAACCCGAGCATTTTAAAGAAACTGTTAAAGACGCATCTTTTTTGTCAACACTAGATCCATTAATACTAATACTAATTGACTAACACTAATACCAACAACAACAACAACTTACAGTGTGTTCTTTTGTTGATTTAACTGCTTCTATTGTCTGCTAAATTATTACATGTAAAGTGTAATTTATTCCTGTGATCAAAGCTGAATGTTCAGCATCATTACTCCAGTCTTCAGTGTCACATGATCCTTCAGAAATCACTCTAATATGAGGAGCTGATGCTCAAGAAACATTTATGATTATCATTACATCATGAATGTAGGGAAACCATAATACAGTGTTCTTTGATGAACAAAAAGTTTGAAGAACAGTATTTGAAATAGAAAAGATTGATTGATTTAATGTATTAATAAAAGTATTAATTTCTTCATAAACACTTTTGAACGGTAGTGTACATCAGCGAGAAATACTGTAGAACTTCTAACGAGGCACCAAACTAAATATTTGATTTGATTTGATATGATTTCAACTTTTTCTGACTGTCTGCTCCAGTATTTGCTCTGCTGGTTTTCTACACACAGAAATAAAAAAATGATGAATAACTTATCGTGTGTAGATCATCATCAAAGTACACTTTTGCCTGAACACAGCTGTTTGTTGCCCTCAGGTTTCGTGTGTCAGGACCCTTTATCACGACAGCTGCGCACTGACAGAGCTGGGCTGGACTCGAGAGTGAAGAATCCTACCCAGAAGCCTCAGGTAAACATACACACACTTTACCTGATTTATATAGTTTTCCTTGTTTAGGATATACACCCGAGCAACACGTGACTATTAGGCCAGTCATGATGATTATTATAAAACGGTTAGTTCCAGTCTTTGGTTCTGATTGGTCAATAGCTGTGTTTTATTCACTATAAAACACAGCTATGACAAGCTAGTCATTTGTCAGTTGCGTCTTACTTCTCAGTGTTCACAACAAGTTTCAGTCCTTTCAATATAAATATAAATATATATTAAATATTACTACTGACTGACTCACTTTGTTGCCATCTAACGGCGAAATAATGTAACTTCTGTTGTTGTTCGCGGTCAGGGACTATTTTTTCCAGCGGAAGGAAGGCTTTTACTGATTTTACTTCATGAAAGTTGCATTGATACATATTTTTTGGCTTTAATATTTGTATTGTGTGGTAACCATTTTATAAAAGCAATAAGGTACTCGAGGCTAGTGCTGTATCATTAATAACTAACAGGCATGGCTTATTCACGATACAGCACAGCCTTGAGTACCTTATTGCTTACTTAAACAACCTGGTTTTGTTTTAATAATAATAATAATAATAATAATAAGAAAAACCTTCATGTTTCAGCATTTAGGTGTGTCTGCGCAAGACAAAAGTCAGTAGGAATAGATGGCACTAATCTAACTAAGATGATCTCTGTCATTGTGCTCTTTCTAGTCTATGATTATTATTTTCTAAAGATGTTAAAACTTGATGATGCCACTGTGACCCCCAGGGGTCAACAGACTTCATCGATTATGAGATTGATTAGTACTGTGGCTGCCTTCTGGATTTAATTAAGCTATACATACTTGAAATCGGACCCACAATTCCCTTCACTTTGACCCAGACAAATTTGTTTTAGACCTTCAGCTTTTTGATCAAAAGGTTTATCAAATTACTCAACAATCTTTTACCAAATGAAATAAATATTTGTATACATTCTCTATGTATGTATATCACACTAAAATTGGATGGAGTTTATGGGATTATTACATTTCCCATTAATTTCTGCTTTTTTTCAGCTATATTTTCTAGTGTGTCTTAGCTAGACCAAAATTAAGGTATGGCTCACTTATCAATAACCAGTATTTTTAAAAAGGATTAGTAAAAGCCTGCTCACACAAAATACGATAACTATAATGATAACAATAAATATAACATTTTAACAATCATTCTAATTCTATGACAATAGGGAAGTCCTGTTGGCTTCACTGTCATGGTCATTTATATGATATAAACTGCTATACTTTTCAATTTCATGCCCCAATTTTTACAAAGGCAGACAATTTATTTGTTCATTTTTCAAATTGCTTGAATTAATTTGTTGGTCAAGCGTGTGTACGGCATTGGTCCAGGATAATAAGCTTGAGATAAGCAACTAGTGTTCAGAGGCTCGTGAGTTTCACCCTGGTCACTAGATTGTGTTATTGGTTCCAAATGCTTATAATGGACTCGTAATTTTTGGCGCACAGACAGTTTGGGTGGGACTCCTCAGCAACCCATCAAACTGGCTGGCAAAATTTGAAGCAGCTGTTTCATATCAATATGATGAAAAGGATTTAGGGAATTGCATGGTGGATTTGGGAGACAGCTCTCCTCCGCTAACAAACAATACGTTAAGGAGCTGATTTCCCTGTCCATTTACTGGGTTTCCCCCCAGCATAAACCAACGTGATCCAGCTTGATGTATCAAACTCCCCTTTTTGAGCCGTGCCGTGGATCGGCTGAGTGTTTGAGGCTTATGTGCAGGTTATATAGGTAGAGGTAATTAGGGTACTGCTGATTACCCTCTTTGGTAACACTTTACTTGAAGGGGTGTGCATAAGACTGACATGACACCTTCATAATCATGACATGACACATGGGGTTTATGTATGTTTATGACAACTGTCATTAAGTGTCATTCGCTTAATTATGACATTTTTAATGCAAATATGACATTGTTTGAGATGTCTTTGTCATGACAACTTGACATAAACCAATACATCATAACCTGTCAGTGTCTTTGTCATGACAACTTGACATTATCAAGACAACACAACCTGTCATAAATATGTCATAAACGTGACATACCAGATTAATTGTCAAACTTAAGAAACTTTAGCTTTATGAGTTAACTTTACATTCAACTGTTGGCCATTACATTACATTACAACCAACGGTTGGTTTTGACATTGGCTGTCATAAGACCATTATAACATTTTAATGACAAATTCAATGTGTACCACTGTAGTTGAGGTCAAGAAACATATTCATGACACAGTTATAACGGCCTCATGACAGCCAATGTCAAAACCAGCCACCTGACAGTTTAATGTAATGTTAACCCATAAAGCTAAAGTTTCTTAAGTTTGATAATTAATCTGCTATGTCATGTTTATGACATATTTATGACAATTTATGTTGTTTTGGTAATGTCAAATTGTCTTGACCAAGACACTGACAGGTTATGATGAATTGGTTTATGTCAAGTTGTCATAACAAAGACATCTCAAACAATGTCATATTTGCATTAAAAATGTCATAATTGAGCAAATGACACTTAATGACAGTTGTCATAAACATGCATAAAACCTCCTTCATATTCATGATTATGAAGGTGTCATGTCAGTCTTATGCACACCCCTTCAAGTAAAGTGTTACCAAATCTTTGAGTTGCTTGATACCCCATTGTTATAGTACAACTGCACTTTCTAGTTTTAATAATTTTGCGAACCTGACCAAGTGATATAGAGCTATATCGAACCTGACATTGCTTTTATACAACAGTTCGGCGGAGCAAGTATTTAAATGAATGAGATGCAATCATGGAGTGTCTTTAAAAAAAACCTACTTTCTTCCACCACAGATTCAAATATCAAGTTGACAATTTAATAGTTGAGCCCAAGCCTCTGTTACTAATTCGAAAACATCACCTTAGAACTAGCAATTAAGGAATAGACTGCTTAAGTTAAGTTATTATTATGTATAGTATTACTAAGTTGAGTATTATGAGAAAGAAAGAGAGAAGAGAGTGTGTGTGATTACCTGCATGCGTCTGGTATAGCTTTCATTCTCTAGGTCAAGTCATAAATGCGAACAAATAATGAATCAGTTTGCCATGTCCGTGTGCGGCGATATCTTTGTCATAGCATCCCTTCAAGAGTTCAGGGGATTTCACATGACAGACATCAGCGCTGTTCAATGCATTGACCCCGTGACTGCGTTGTTTGTCTGTTGAGACTCGTAAGGTGCTGTGCAAAGTTAAAAACCTTGTTTCATTCCTCAATGAATCTGTAGTTACTGAAAAGTCTACTAACACACTCATAAAGACAGTTTCTCCTCCGCCATTGCCGTTCGCTGGGCGAAATACTGTCGCTATGGTCATTTTGTAAGTGTATTAAAGTCCTCCTGTGGTGAAACCAAGCTTTAATGTTGTTTATGTGTGTATGTGGTGTTTTTAATATGCTTTAAGACACACCATGTGTAAGTTCATAAGTCGACAGCATTGCTGAGTATTTTCTGCTTAAAACTGCAGTGAACCAAAGACAGTCTCAAAAACACGGTTTGAAATCGCTGGTGTTTCTGACGTCACAAACGACCTTGTAACCAATCAGATCAACGTGTGATCGTCAACCAGTGGATCTCTGAGCTGAGTGAGTGAGTGGAGGCGGGGCTCATTTGCATATTCATAGAACCACGTATACTAAATGAGGCAAGGGTGTCGAGTTACATTCAAGATATTTTAAGACATGAAGAAATTTTTTCCAAGGATAAAAACATTTAAATATGTCATTTAAAATTAAATATTTTACTTCAGGGGGACTTTAAATACTTGAACTGTTGTATATAAGCAATATCACACTCGTAGCCGTGCGATATGGCTCTATATAATGATTATCTACGGCTGAATCACAGCCATAACACCAAATCCATCAAGACTGAGGCAATTTTATCTTTATAATGAAGTGTTTTATTTTTAGAGCTACATATTTCCAGTGAATTCAGACCATGCACACATTAAGCACACGATCCAGAAATGAGCTTTAGAGGGTTTATGAGGTGTGTTGTTGATCGTGTCTGTAGCACAAATGGTGCAGGACTGGTTATGTGTGTAAGGTTAATAATTACATCTCTTTTAAACAGCATGTGAAAGCAGTGTGTATGCGATGCAACTACTACAGTGGATTTAACAGTTTCTACTATATAACAGCGCTGCGGCTCTATAGACGATAAGGCATTTCTGTTAAGGGATTGCTCAAATCACCAACTCGTCCGTTACTTCTATTTTATATAATTTGACTCTGAGTGTCTCTTACGCAGTGATGTTTGCTTGAGATGAATTTTTGCCACAACAGTTTTGGTGTCAGAAGTGATATTCCTTGGACGTGCCTCCTGGACCTGAGATCGGACGGTGTTTGGCCACCTGGACTAAGTAAGTTCCAGCTCTACCTCGTAAACTTGAGAGAGAGGGGCCGACCGATATCAGGGCCGGGAGAATCGACCACTGGAATCTAAAGAACCCGGTGGCAACAGAAGCATCTCTGGTAAGAGACAGTTCAATTTATTTTCTTTTGGGTAAGTTAATTAAATTCAGTTTAAGTGGGGAGAAGAGTGAAATTGAACCATATTGGCTGAAGGCTGTTTCTGTGGTACGTAATCTGAGATTAATTGAGATCTATATAGATCAAGAGATTTCAAACAGATACGAGGGAAAAATCTGAGATTAATTGAGGTCTGTAACAGAACAAGAAATTTCAAGCAGATAAATAATCTGGGATTAAGTGAGAACTGTAACAGATCAAGAGATTTCAAACAGATAGGTACCCTGAAAATTAGTTGTTCCACGACGGAGCAAATTGTTTTTAGGTACTGAGGCTAATTAGGGGGAACCAGAATTTTTTGGTAAACCGTAATTAGGAGGGCACTAATAGTGCAACCCGACCGATTTGGGTTAAAAGAAAAGAGTCGGATCTGTTTGGGACGCCTAACAGATTAAAGAAAACGCGCGTTGAAGAGAAATCCACAGAGAACAAAAAAACAGCCAGTATGGGGATGTCTCAAAAGCAAGCTTGCGAAATTTGATACACCGGTTTTCTGTAGAACTAGGAAAGTATGGGGGAAAAAATGTATGTTTTAGATATTGAAAAAACTGAGAAAATACCATGATTTCCCCAGGGAGGGAACACTGAGCACAAATAGACTAAGACTTCTCTGGTTAGATTTTGTTAAATATGGCATTAAATAGAGCTTACTAAATTGAATTAGAAGTGAACACAATATGGTTAGGAAAACCGAGGTGAAATATGGAGATGGGCGTAGATTAATGGAAAAGGCTTAATGATAGGAGTTAGGATTGTTATTCTAATAATTTTGTTATTCATGGGTGAATATGATTACAGTGACAGGTGAAACATGCTGTCTGTTCAATTGGTGAAAAATGACAGTCTATCCCAAGGATGAACAAAATTATGTGACGATACATGTAGCGGGAGCTACAGTGAGATATGTGTTAAATGTATGTTCTGTTTGTTTTTCTTCTATTTGTTTATTTTCTGAGAAAGATTAAGGGCAAAAGATTTAAAGAGGGTTAAAAGCAGCGGTCATCCGTGTTACGAGATGGCGTACAAAGATAGGGTTTGAAACTGAGTGATTTTTATTATACTTTTATCTGTTTGTTTCCTTACTATGTTATAACTACCTTTTTCCTTACTGGCGTGACTGAGGGTCTGTTTACAGGAGCGCAGGAACAGTGATTTCTCGTTTAGCCCGGCGTCGTAAAAATGTTTACTTGCTAGCTAAAATATTACGGGGCCTTTCCCCAACAAAAACAGCCTTATGCTTCTTCATTCTAAACTTTTCTTCACAGGTTCAAGGAGAGTGATCATTTATGCAAAAATCAGAGATAAAGAGTATAAGTGTGATGATATGACTTAAAATTTGTTTTATTGTTTATTATTGTGATTATGGGTAATCAGAATGATAAAAAGTGAGGAGTTGTAGTGGCAATTTTAATGATATTCATTGATCTTTAGTGAAATATAGATGATTCAAAGAATGTCACATGTGTGTCTCACTTGTAGTGAGAGAAGATTCTGTTTATGTACCTGGGGAGGCAGAAGAGGGAGACACTCCAGAGAACAGACGAACAGGACCTCTGACCTAGATGTCAGAAGGCCATTTTGGTGCAGGGGGGGGCTTATTGGGCCAACTAGTGACGTCTATGGAAAACTACTGGGAGGAAGGCTCTGGGGGGAAGAAGGCCTTGAAACTAAGATAAAAGCTAGTTCAGTCTGTCTGGGGGTGTGTCACTCTTCTGCACAGGGTAACAACTGTGTATTAGACTGCTCCTATTCTTGCAAGAATAAATACTTCTATTTTATATAATTTGACTATGAGTGTCTCTTACGCAGTGATGTTTGTTTGAGATGAATTTTTGCCACAACATTAGCAACCGGAGATATTTATAGTCCGCTCAGCTCGGAGAACCCTTCAGTTTAGCTAACTTACGAGCCAGAAAGTTCACGTTTTTTTTTTCATGTAAGTTAGGCTTGTCTAGCCATGGGCGTTACACTTTCGTTTTTTTTTAACCTATAATTAAAACACACAGGTAGGCATAGTATAACGGCCAACTAGATGTTTGTTTTGACACAATAAATTGTAACCGGATACTTTGACTGCCTGTTGCTATGGTTACTCACAGCTGATGTAGCCAGCGCATTTATTTATTAATTTCGAACGGTAAACAGTCAGCTTCACCAGAACTCCTTTACTAGCTGTCCTCTATCACTTTTTAATGGACACCCTGCAGCCAATCAGAATCGAGTATTCACCCAGACCATGGTATAACATTAGTTAATGCACTGTGAACTAACATGAACAAACAATGAACCGCTGTATTTTTATCAGCTAACGTTAACAAAGATTAATAAATACTGTAACAGATGTATTGCTCATGGTTAGTTCATGTTAGTTAATACATTAACTAGAGTTAATAAATAAGACCTTATTGTAAAGTGTTACTGATATTTTTAATATCTCATAATTTGGCAGCCGGTATATTAGGCTGCTGTCACTTTAAGACGCACAGATAATCCCATTATACTGTTTTATATAGCCAATATACTTGGCACTTTGGGTGTGAGCACAAAATCTGCAGGAATGAGTAAAATTATGCTGAATACACGCAATCCCACGGCGAAATTCAAGCCCTGTAACACCAGCAATATTCATCCGGAGCAAATGAAACGAGTGAGTAAAGGGATGCGTGTTTGTTTGTGTGTAACTCGCGTTCAGAGAGATGAGAGAGAACGCTGGTATTGTGTAACCCGCGGAAGAGTTTCAGATGTGTCAGTATCGATATGTGTCGAATAGTCTAAACACTAGATTGCACTTACTTTGTTATTTCAGATGCCTTTTTAAAAGACTACAATTGAAAAGTGTATATTATAAAATTCAACCTGCCAAAGTGGCTAGTAGGAGTGACTGCGTTACACGCCACCGCTGATATACACCCGCTTTAGTAGTAGTAATACTGATGATGCGTGTAATATTTTTGTAATAATTCCCTCTGATCCCCAGCGTCAGAGACCGCCGTCCTCCAACAGTGCCGACCCAGAGGCTCAGAGAGAGACACACAGCGCGAGGCAAGCGGAGAGCACACTGGGCCTGACAGCAGAAGAGGTCAGCATCTCTCACAGCCCTCGGTGTTTCCATGACCTCAGCCAAACCATGCCTGCGTGAGGAATGTGCAGATAGCAGGCTGATGCATGCACCTTCTTCTTGGCTGCTCCTTACATATTTGATATTGAACAGCATGTTCTCTCCTGGACAGATGAAAGTCCTGCGGAGGGTACAGGAGGAATATGACAGGAGAGGCGGATTTGTTCGGATCTTTCCTACTCCGGACACCTGGGAACTTTACAGGTTAGAGAATGACAGGACAGAAAGAGGGACGGTTTGCATATCACAAACTGATGAGATGATTTAACTGAAGCCCAGAAATGGCGACAAAAGCAATTTGTTAAAGAGCAACTTTACAATTCGTTTACATTTGTAAACATCAGTTCTATAGGGTTTGCTTTAGGAATAGTTGCATGTAATTACGCAAAATTTACTGTTATTACTTTAGTAAGTGCGTGTAACGTGGACACTGTAAAATAAAGTGTTAGCACGCTTATTAATCAACAGTTAGTCAACTTTTACAAACACATTATTAAAATCAGTATCTAATATTATTTAACAATGAACAGTTGTGTTTGTATTAACTAATGTTAACACAAAGATTAATAAATACTGCAACAAATGTAATGCTCATTGTTTAGCTAATGGAAACTTATTGTAAAGTGTTACTGCAATTACATGGTAAAACCACACGGTTACATCATTATTCATTTACAGCCATAAAATGGTTGCCGACAGAATGCAAAGACCCATTTTGAACACTTACAAATTGAATACAGCAGCTAAATACAGCTGTGACTCCTTGTTCTGTAAAGCCCGGGGCAGGACACACCAAGCCGACGTCAAAGCACTAGCACAAAAAGCTGGACTTAAACACACTAACAGGACGAAAGGCGACGGTTAACCAACACGTGTGTGTGTAATGAAGTAACCGTCTATATCAGCGGGTATCGATAGTCCATTTTCCTCATTCAAAAAGGGAAAGTGAAACTAGGGCTGCAGAAATACAAACCGTAAACAAAGCAGCGCTTGCTTACCAGTCGGCTCATGTTATTATGAAAATATTTGTGCTTTCGAAAGCTCAGGTAAGATGTAAAATCTTGACTTCTTTGCTTGCTTTCATCACTTTCGCTTTTATTCTCGTACACCGACTCATTTGCGAAGCTGAATAACCAATCAGAGTTCCCTCTCGCATCAACATGCTGAATCGGCTCAAAAAACTAGAGATCACACCGGAAACACGAAGCCGACCGAAGCTCAAAAACAGCCTGACATCTTGGCGTGCATTGCCCGAGCGATCTATGATAAACCATCACACTCGGGGTTATTACAGTTCACTAAAACACCATAAACAATGTTAAAAATGTTACTTGAAATATAATTTCTCATTTTCCTTAAGTTTAACTTGATGCAATAAAAAGAGGACTTACAATAGAGGAACAAAAGCAATTTGTTAAAGAGCAACTTTACAATTAGTTTACATTTGTAAACATCAGTTCTATAGGGTTTGCTTCAGGAATAGTTGCATGTAATTATGCAAAATTTACTGTTATTACTTTAGTAAGTGCATTAACGTGGACACTGTAAAATAAAGTCTTACCACGCTTATTAATCAACAGTTAGTCAACTTTTACAAACACATTATTAAAATCAGTATCTGTTAATATTATTTAACAATGAACAGTTCAACAGCCATAAACAAAGTTTTGTTACTTGAAATATAATTTCTCATTTTCCTTAAGTTTAACTTGATGCAATAAAATAACAATCATTGAAATAAAAATGAATAAAAACTAGATTAACCCTCTGGGGTCTGAGGTGTTTTCGGGGTCCTTGAGATGTTTTGGCATGCTCTGACATTTGTGCATTTTTCAGTTGCTTATAAACATATTAATGGCACAGGTGAAATTACACTCTATATAGCACACACAGGGCTACCATTATATGTGAGCAACATGTATGTACATGTTTGTATTTTTGAGAGAATATTGTTTATGCGTGGTTATTGAAAAAACTAAAAAATAAATTTTCTAATATATGGCCACAAATAACATACTAAATATCTGTCCACAAGACTTTTGACTAGTGGATGTTGTCGCCTAGAGTATTTGCTTCAAATTGATCTGAAAATCATTCTGGCTAATCATTCACATAAAACAATAGATTGTTTTAAATTGTGAAAAACATTTTTTTGTTTGCAAAGGCAATATGCGGATGGGCGGATCGGCCCAACCCCCTCATGAATAATTAGGCAGTTCTCACCTGAGCAGACTGCATACTAATGAGCCTTTCATTCAGGGGTGTCACACAAGAAAGAATGCAAGGACAATATATATATATAAATAAATAAATATTTATATACACACACACACACACACACACACACACACACACATATATATATATATATATATATATGTGTGTGTGTGTGTGTGTGTGTGTGTGTATATAAATATTTATTTATTTATATATATATATATATTGTCCTTGCATTCTTTCTTGTGTGACACCCCTGAATGAAAGGCTCATTATATATATATATATATATATATATATATATATATATATATATATATACATATATATATATATATATATATATATATATATATATATATATATACATATACATATATATATATATATATATATACAAACAATCAAAATATAAATGAAAGCCAAAAGCACATTTATAGTCACACCTTTTAGCCATCCACATACCATTTTTAGCCATCCACCGCGGTAAAAATAAACCAGTCGCATTTCAAAGTCGTACGCGAAATGACCGCCAGGTGGCGCAAAGGGACATTTAGCAAAACGTAAGTGGGGCTAATGTCTATTAACAGTAGCCTAAGGATGAAATACTACAAGTTATGGTAATTTCCAAATAAGCCTACAACAAATTGTTGGTCATACAGATAAGATATAATCTTTTAAAACTGTAAAAGGTTAAAGTAGGCCTACACTCACAGGCTAAAGACAAAACGTTTTCTCGCTCATGTGAGAATCAAACGTTTGGTTATTTCTCAGTAACAAAATTCATAGCCGAGCGGTAGAACTGATGGTTCATCATCAAGATGACACAGGTTCAAATCCCGCACAAACATGGTCTGCTGTATATTTTATATTTATTATTGCAGAGAGATTTGTCTAGCTCTAAAACTCTGTTACACCATACAGTTTTGTTTTATATAGGCTATATATATTTTTTTATTTATTTATTCCAGGCTCTCACGCCACCCCCCCGATTTCTCACGCTGAAGTGTCAACCCGGTCGGTCAAATTCCTGAAAGATATAGTTTATCTATAGATCTACCTGTTGAGCCACTCGTGATCGACTAGTTATTATACCGCAAATTAGTTAAAATATCCCGTAATCTATAGCGAGCGTGCATGCGAGACAGATATTGTGCTCCAAACCGTGCGCGCGCATGGCAGAGAGGTCTGTTCCCTACAACCTAGAGTTTTTAAAAACATGGTTTTAAGTAAAGTGTGATTTGCCAGGGGGGACTGGGATTTCCTTCTGGTCTAAACATCCCTACTTCTGCTGAATTATTTTAATCCCCACACCCCTCCCTCCACAGCTAATCAATGCTATAGGCTACTTCACCAATATCAAATATATAAAATAGAGATATGCAACAGGCACGTTTAAACGAAAAACAATAAAATCAAAACCAGCGTTTCAGTTGTTCATTAGTTCCAGTGGCCTTAATGCATGCACGGCTTTTCAAAATTTCACAAAGCGTGTTGAGATTATTTTGAATGAAATATTGAAGTTTATAATTAAGTGTTTTGGCACACCACGCCGAGTGACCCTATGCATTTTTCTAAAGTCGGGTTTTATTCTGGCATCGTGAGTTAGTGTTCGACAAACGCGGCGGCGCGTTCATTTAGATTAATTTATTTATCTCATTATTACAGCTAAAATAACTTAATAGGCGACTCCGTAATTTTTTGGTCATACAGATAAGAGTAGAGTAACTTACATCGTTCAAAACTGTAAACTTGTATTCATATTAGGCTAACGACAAAAACAGTATATCTGTCCTCTCTGTCTCCGGGAACTGCGCGTCACAAAAATGAACCGAAAGCCACTTCAGCTCAGTCACGATAAGAAATCGGCTATGTCTAAAGCCTTTAAATGTCTAAATATTTAGGCTAATAAATGTTATCTGATTATGTAGGCTAATCCATATGAAAACGAGAGGTACAGAGGATCTACTCAAACATGCGCTTCCCAATGAGAAAATGACAAGACATGGGTGAAAATCTCGCTCTAATTAAATGTAGGCTAAATCGCCCTGAATTAAAATGTAAAAACATAATAATGTATTTGTCGAAATGTTGCGATATTGTTTCATTTAAGTTCATAATTATTCTATAAATGTTATTTAATTTAGCAGCATTACCACGAAGCACCGTGTTTCGATATTTATTTGAATAATACAAAATAAAATAAAAACTTAATTCACAAATTGCATGCCTGGTTGTAAGGATCCAAAGATCCCTGTAGACTTTAATATTAAGTGACAACAAATTCACAAGCGTTTTTTCAGATTATATTTAGTTTTGCTTGGAAAAAGCTGCCCCAAACCAGTTTTATTTCATCAATTATTGAAATAATGAAATATTTAGTAATAAACTTGACAGAAATATCACTAGGCTACATGTAACTTAAATCATTTAATTCCTTCATTATCAACACTGTATAGAATAGCGATTTAAGTGTGAATTGCGACTTCTCTTTGTGTTAAGTCAGCCTCAGACTCCGATAGCCTGTGGGGGGTTGGAGGGACAGTTGCTGGACAAAGGTGTTAATGTTCCTCTTTCATATGGAGAGTGTCGGATAGCCAGCCTGATGAGCAGGCAAAATTATTGTAAGGATAAATCTGTGTCCAAATGTAGGCCCCATATCTTATTAAATTATAAATATTGTAGTTTATTTATTGTAGCCTATTTAAAGTTTTTTTTTCACACAAAATTTCAATTGAAGTTATTGTAAGGTGAATTCAACAAGGCATGCTGTGTCTTTGAAGCAACAATTAAAGGTTAAATAATTTTTTCGTGATTTGTATGGCTGACACGCAGCGACATATACAGTATTATCAGCTGTATGATGTGTTTTTACCCTGAAATGATTAATTTCGAGAGAGAGACCCGCGCGCGCAGCGAGGGAGACTAAATAAACTTGTTAAAAAGAGATCCAGCGCGAGAGAGGCAAAGAGAAACGCATGTTTTTAATTTAATTATGTTTCTTTGGACAATTTTCGTTTTGTAGGCCTACTGTTTTAATTGTTTAATTTAGCTGTAATTTCTTTGGCAATACAAATTTAAAATGTCGCAAGAATAAGATTAGCCTAGTGTTTCTTATTTTGCATCGCAAAAGAAATAAACTCTAAACAAGATGCAACCCTGTTTTAAATTAAACAATTTAAACCTTGAAATGTTCGAACTTGGTTTCAAACTTAAGTAATTTTAGTGTTCTTTTACATTACACAATAATTTAGCAGACTAAAGACGAGCTTCTTCATTTTCATTTTCTGATCGGCTGACAATCTTCATCAGTTTTTGTCGTTTGTGCAGCGGCTGCGGTTCTACAGGAATGTAGCAAATTTATGTTGTAATGATAATCAAACAAAACTCTTGACTTTAAATAAGTAAACAGATATAAACAGTTACCTATTTAAGCATCAAGGTGGGAAAATATAAACGTAGGACAACATCGGTTAACAACATGTATGCTACATTGAGATTCGATCTCGGGTCTGTTGAAGCTCCTCGAAGCTCGTGTCGTTGCGTTGATCACTGAGCTATCGTCTGTACGCTGTTTTATGTTTTATGTTGAAATGTTTTCATTATTTATTCAATTACATTTCAGTAGCCTAATTTCAGTATTGTGATTATGAATTATTTTAACTACGTTTCACTTGTTGAATTCTTCTGCTACCAGCTTTCAATCGCTCTGAATCAGCGCGGTGCGGCAGCAGATTACGCATTAGAGAGAATAAACCGGAATAAACGAACACTTTTCAGAGTCTATGATTGTAGCGCCTCTTAGCGGTAAAAGGCAGCAAATACACCACACATTTTACCGCCGCGGTGGAACAGCTGATGTGGGCGTTGTCATGGCTTGCCTCGACATTTGCGTTTGAATAGCGCGCGTCGTCCGTGGGCGTGTCAGATTAACGCGTAATGAAGTGTAATGAGCTGGGGGAAAAAATACTGACAGCACTCTCTTTTCATACAGATTGCATAAACTGAGAATATTTGTTTTTTATATAAATTACTTCATTTAAAAGAAGAGAATTCAAGCTTCATAAAGAAAAACCTCTCGTGCCTGTGTGACAAGTAATCGCGGAGTTACAGTTAATCTTAGGACGCGTTTCAGAATGGACTTCACTGACAGAGAGAACGCAAAACTCGCATCATGTTTGTTTTTCTTTATTTGGTGAAAAGCACAACACTTTGTTTTTATTGTGAGTATCCACAAAAAAAATAGAAACTTAACAGGATCTAATGATGTACAACACTTATATGTAAGATCAAAATTAACAGAGTAATTTGAGTCTCTTTTGCACTGATAAGGAAAAAAGTGAGCTGGTATCGCCGGCGAGACCGCCGACCCCAGAGAGTTAAAAAATAAAATAAAAATGATAAAGTTATAATAGTATCTCAATGATACAAAAATAAAAAAGACTGATCACACCTTACTAGTTTCAGCAAAGCAAATAATGCACCGCCGGCCTCATCTGAAGTCTTTTGTTTTGTCCGTGTAACGGCATGAGGCAGAAGGGATGACCAACATCATTCACTAATTAAAGAAATAGACTTGAATGAGTTGTAAATAAAGATTATTGGAGTACGTTTTACATGAAAATACTATTTCAGTCTTCCTACTTAAAGATTTTGCATAGTTTCTTTGTGAAATGTACTCCATTTTTGAGTAAAAATTGTTTCAAAGTAAATCCTAGACCAATTGTTTTTTCAGTGTAGAAAGGATTTTAGCATAAATGCCATTGAACACTAGAATGAAATGATATATAGGTGCACTATTACGCCACTTACGTGTGATAGGAAACATCTGCGAGCGGGTTACAGGGATCACCCTGCGTTAGATCAATCCAGATGTGCTTATACCAGGCCAATCGGTGCCAGCGTCAGTCTTTCTTCTCTGAGCTGGGAGGTTATGCATGAATATGTTAGATAGGCAAAGAAAATGAGGAGATATCACTCCCATCACTCATGCATGTGTTCTGCACTCCTGATTGGATCTGCCTGTTTAGTTCAATCCTGATCTGCCTCTGACATCATGAAATGAGCTGGACTATTACTGGGGCTTTTAGGAAGTTACAGGAATAATTGTATTTTAGTCACGTTTGAAGCATTTCTCCACTTATTAGTGTAATAAATAATTAAAAAAGCATGACTACAATTCAGAATAACAATTATGACGTGATCACTCACAAATATTGAGTATTTTTTTTACTATTTTACTATTATACAACTGAAGTAAGTTAATCAAATGTTGTTGAAAATGGAAGCGAACATGAACGCAGAGATTATAAGAGCGGGTTTCTTGAATATTTCTAAGAGCTTGTGTTGTAGACCAGCTTTCTTTCCATCATGTTGGACATCCTTATTTATATTGAGCCCAAGTGCTGCTGAATCTCTATTAGGGCTGTCACTTTACGTTCGAAAATCGAACCAACCAACACAAGTTTCAAAAACGAAAATAGGGAATGGATTTTAACAGCCTTTTTTTTTTTTTTTTTTTTTTTTTTTTTTTTTACCAAAAATGTGTGTTAGGTGGACAGATTAATACAGCACACAGAACATGTGGGATGCTGGACAATAACAATGTCTTTTCTGTTCACCAAATGCTTTTTAATATTCGCTATTACTTCAGTGCAAGTGAACAAAATGGTAAATGGTAAATGGACTGCATTTATATAGCGCTTTCACAGACCCAATGGCCACCAAAGCGCTTTACAATTTGCCTCACATTCACCCATTCACACACTCATTCATACACCGACGGGCGACGGCAGCCATGCAAGGCGCCATCCAGCTCGTCGGGAGCAGCCGGGGTTAGGTGTCTTGCTCATGGACACCTCGACACTTGGTCAGGTGGAACCGAGGATTGAACCACCAACCTTCCGGTTTGTAGACAACCAACATGAACCACTGAGCCACTGCCGCCCCAAACAAGCGCGCCGTTATGTGTTGCGTAGTGACGTGTGTGTGTGTTCAAGTGAGCCAGAAATGCGGAGATTTTGCAATACGCTGTATTTAATATATCATGAGGATCACGAGTTGCGTATTTGCGCTAAATCCGCGAAGATTTGTCTTACACGAACTTCCCCAGCAAAGTGAGTAAACACAGAAACGCCAGATTGGCTCGTGATTTGACAGCGTTTCCCGCCAAAGTTCATTTGTACCCGCATTTGGCGGGTCGAGGGTGTTAATCTCAATCCCTGAATGTTGCGCTCCTGTTTGTCATTGTGCTGAAACTTCACGCCAATAAATCATCAGGAATATTGCTGACTTGTGCGTCTCAAGCATAGACAGTATAAGAAGTGGACAGAGCCATCTCATTGGAACTCAGTTGAGACAGTTGAAGCCCATTTTTAGCAATTTTTGAGCACTTCCGTTCCTGACGCGCAGACTCAAACCGACTCAAACTAAGCTTGATGACGTGAGCAACCTGTCTGACAGACGTGAATCTTCTAGTAGCTGTGCGTGAAAATTGCCAACGTTAATCTTGCAGAGACGGGGAACTTGAGCAAAGAGTTCTTTGGCGTGAGTGAGCAGGAGTAAGTATTCTGTTGCTTTTATGGACTCATTATCTATGGGCTTCTCCCTTGACGGGACGTCCCCCCGATTGCCTGCGAGCTTCTCCTCCTGTCTGTACGGTCATTTCTGTACAGCGCGACAGACAGTCGAGTGGTTATGACGCAATCGTTAGCCTATTTTTACTAAATCTGTTTCTACGGGGCCATAATGTAACATAGAAGGTAATGGAGCCCTTTATACATTGTCGTGTTTCTTTAGAAATAAATAATGGACAAATGGAGTCTTTAAACACCTCAGATGTAAAGTTATTCGCTGTCAAAGTGACGCCAAAATGAATGGGAGTCAATGGAAATGCTAACGCAAGTGAAGTTC
This sequence comes from Rhinichthys klamathensis goyatoka, assembly GCF_029890125.1. NCBI lineage: Eukaryota > Metazoa > Chordata > Actinopteri > Cypriniformes > Leuciscidae > Rhinichthys > Rhinichthys klamathensis. The sequence continues at coordinate 230,812 of NW_026607160.1, read as the reverse complement.
TGCTACAACATGGCGGCTCCCGGCCGGCTTCAACTTCCGGTCGATGGATTACCCCCTTGGTCTCAAGCGCCCTCTTTACGCTCGTCCTAATGCCTGTTAGGTGTCCGTGGATTTGCCTGTATTTGATGATGAAAATGGAAACGTCTTTAGATGGAAAATCGATTTTACAATTGATTCAATGAACACTTATGACTCAAAAATCAAACAGGATTTTTTCACAAAAGCGACAGCCCTAATCTCTACGCATGAACACTTCTTTCTCATTGCCTAAAGACGCTTTTAACAGGCGCTCATGAACCATAACGGGATAGTGTTGAAACAGCTTGACTCAAAGAGACATTTATGTCTTGAATAAACATTTACTTCACCCAAAATATATTGTTAAACGACATAGGAAAATAGCTAAGGCTTTTTAAATGCTTGTTTGAGCTAGGTCTGGAAAAATGTTGCAGTCATTCAATGTTCAGCACCTCATAATTTTGTAATTCACACCATTAGCCAGTTAGTGATGAAGCAACTTATTCTGGCTGCGTGAAGGCAAAGCATAGTATTGTTCCTAAAGCATGACCGATGCGCTCTTGTGGAGAGCCAGTTGGCCAAACAGTGCACCGAACACCATAAAGCATCTGACCAATCATTACACGTGTCGGGTCGTAAACAGACTCCTTTCTGTTTTTACACAATCGAAAAGTGCAAGAAACATCTTGTTTGCATAAGCCTCTGAAACGTCAGGACTGATTGTTTACCGCAGAATCGGTCAGGACTTGTTGTGTAATTAGTTTCTCTCTCTCTCTGTATCTCTCTTTCAGTGTTTATCTGGAATACAAGACATCTATGAACGCCATGTTGGCTAATAAACTTTTCCATGGAAGGTAAGCCTTTCTGCCGTGGTTGGAAAGATCATCATCTATTTAAGGAATTTTCAGCTTGAGGTTTTTTTTGTTGATATTTAATGCGAGTATGTCATGCAAAGGCTTATATGCCCTGATAAAATGTCTATATTTCTTAAAGGGATAGATCACCCCAAAATGTAAACTCTGTCAGTAATTACTCTCCCTCATGTTGTTCAACCCCGTAAGACTTTTGTTCATCTTCGGGACTCAAATTAAGATATTTTTGATTAAATCTGACAGCTGGATCACTCCTCCATAGGCTTCTAAGGGATTGAAACTTGCCGGCCCAGAAAAGTTATTAAAGACATCGTTAAAATAGTCCGAGTGACTACAGTGGCCTTAAGTTTATCAAGCGACCAGAATACTTTTTGTGCTCAAAAACAAACAAAAATAACGACTTTATTCAACTAATCCTCTTCTTCTCTATGGGCCTCGAGTGAGTTCTCGTAGTGTAACAGCGCAGCGCTTCTGTACGCCACATGCAGGCTCACTATTGGCCGACGATGGTCATGTGTGTGATGCGTGTGACATACAACCAGAAGCGCTGCGCTGTTACACTACGAGAACTAAAAATGAGCCCGTTGGGAATGAATGGGAGACGAATTTCCTCTAGTGGAAGCGTTTGGTACTGCGGCCAAACAACATCTCACTGAACGCTCATTTTTTGAGATATCAACCTCAAAATTGGAACAAAACTTGTTTAGATTAATGGCTTTCATTTTCTTTCAGTTTTAGAGTAAAATGCGTTTTGGAAAATATATATTTCATTTAAAAAACATCCAAAGAGCATTAAAAGATTGATGACCGTTTAAGTTGGAAATTGAATTTTCAGGTTTACACTCAAAAAGTGGATAAATTGAATGAATGAATGAATGAATAAAGAAATTTTATTTCAGACATATAAAAAAATAAACCAAACAAAACATCAGGAAAAAATGCACTATTAAGTTGAATAAGCAAATCTTTCAGTTTACAATAAGTAACATTTGGCAACATAAACATGTCTGAAAAGGAGTAGGAAGAAGTATACACTTCTTTAATCCTACCCCATATCCATAACTTAGTAAATTATTATTATATTATTTCATTTACCACATATTTATATCTTATTTATATTTATCACATTTATCTTATACTCTATATATATATATACACACATAATCATACACATACACTACCGTTCAAAAGTTTGGGGTCGGTACGATTTTAAATACTTTTAAAAGAATTCTCTTCTGCTAACCATGGCTGCGCTTATTTGATTAGAAATACAACAAAAATCAGTTATAGTATTAAATATTATTCCAGTGTAAATCAGCTGTTTTCTGTGTGAATATATAGTAAAGTGTAATTTATTCCTGTGATCAAAGCTGAATTTTCAGCATCACCAGTGTCAGTGTCTTCAGTGTCAGATGATCCTTCACAAATCAGTATAATATGAGGATTTGATGCTCAAGAAACATTTATTATTATTATCAATGTTGATACAGTTGTTGGTCTGTCAGTTGTACAGTTTTTTTTTTTTTTTTTTTTGATTCTTTGATGAATAGGAAGTTCAAAAGAACAGCATTTGTTTGAAATAGAATCTTTTGTAACATTATACATGTCTTTACTGTCCTTGATAAATAAAAGTATTGATTTCTTTCCTCCAAAAAATAAAAATAAAATTCTCACTGACCCCAAACTTTTGAACGGTAGTGTACGTCAATGAACACATATTGCAACTGTTTATAGGCCGCCCCTAAAAATTCGAAATATTAAATAAAGAATATAATCGAACTAAAATATAGTGCAATCATTTCATTGACCAACACTCATTCAGTACCAGAGGGTTTAAAATGATTTGTTTAAATGATCTGTTGCTCTTTGTTTCTCAGATCTGTGGCCTCCTCCCGCTCAAGGTTAGTGTCTGCAGTTATAACCTCTGGATGCAAACACACACACACACACACACAAACTGCAAGAAAAACCAGGTTTGCCGTGTTTCGTTGCACAGGAACAGGGCGGATGATAATGTCCATCTGGTGGTGGGGGCCTTTTACACACATCATGTAGTTCAGTACGAAAGGAAGCTTCTGACTCTGGAGGCGCGGAAGCAGAAGCGAAGAGGAAGAAGACGAGCAGGTGCGTTCGCAGGATAAAAGCATTCGATGGGATTCGTTCTCTCAATGGCGCTTGAGTCTTTACATGTACTGATTGAGATCTCCCACCTGAGCTGGTTATGAGCATTAATACATGCAATGCTCACACTTTATATCAGGTGTCTTTAACTACTATAATAATAAAAAAACAATGTGTAGAATGTGCTTATTGTGTTGATGTTGTGTAGCGAAACACTTGTGCTTCTGCGGATGTGGATACAGGTCAGGTTTGAACAGGTTACAGTGTAAAAACATTTACATGAAATTATTAAATTAAGTGTTCGTACATACAGTAGTAGTTAAAGACACTTAAGATAAAGTGGGACTGACACGTATGTCCAGTTTATGAAGTTGTGATCCAAACTCAACATTTTGTTTAATTTGTTTACTAAAAATATCCAGCATTTGATATACATAGATCACAGGAGAATTCATTCACGTTTGTTTTGTTTTGTTTTCTCTGACTTATCTCACATCTCAAATCACCATTAATTTTATGGTTGAAATTAAAAAAAACAAACAATTATATAGTTAGCATTTTCTATATACATACAATTAAATTATATTTTCTCTTTTTATGCATAATTTGACAAGTTACAGCTAGATTGAAAAAAAAAAAATCACCCGTTCATAGGTGATATTTACCTTTATTTTACTTTATTCTCATATTTCATCCCAAACTCTGACACTAATGTCTGCTTGGTACGTACATTACCTTTTGATACAATTTTTAATTATAAAATTGAAACATTTAGTTTAAATAGTTAACATTTTGGATAGTTTTAATTTTGTAATCTAATACTTTGTTTAAATTGTAAAATCTACATTAAGACATTTAAAAAACAGTAAATGAAAGTGATGAAAGCATGTTAAAAAAAAGTATTGTGACCTTTAAAAAATCAGATCTTTTAGTTTAAGTTAACCACAACAAGTCTGTCTGTCTGTGATCTGAGTTTGGTCGAGACACAGCCTCTGAACCAATTTTGGGTTGACATTAAGTTTGTGACATCATAACTTTTGAACAAAGATGATTATAAGAATTCGGTTCAGTCATTTCTGTGCAGCTCGGTCCAAAGATCGTCTAAGACAATTTTCCTAAGAATTGGACAAAATTTCTCCAGGAGGAGTAGTGAAAAAACTGAATACTGTTCCTTTCAAAATGACAACTATTGTAATGGGCGAAGTCTTAATGTAAGATAGTGATTGTGATCAACATGAAGAGAGTAATTGCTGACCTAAATCTAGAACTAAGGGTTCAAAAGTTATACCCATTTAAAATTTTGATTTGGTGCCATAGATTTGGTCGTAGAGACCCCAAAATTGGTCAGATTGCTATTCATTACCTTCACTACAAGTGTGCCAAATTTCATCATTTCCATATGTACTGTTACCATTGATTCCCATTAAGGAGGATTAATCGTGTCCTTAACATGACCAGGCCTTAAATCTTAAAATCCACAATGAAAGTGCACCAGACAACAGCAGGATAAGCTTTAGTCAACTTTTAACATTAATACTACTAAAACATTAGGATAAACTATAAATAAATTAATGCACAATCCAAAACCAATCAGATTGTTGAAAATGTGCATGCATGTTCATCACTCTAAATGAGAAAAAGTCACTCAATATTAAGGAAAGCATCATAGGTTAACCAGCATTTCTTTCAACTTTGTTAGCTTTAAACTAGTCCTGTCCGAATTGGGCTATTGATGATACTGTTAAATATCTGATGTGTGTTTTCAGGCCTCAAACCCTCTCAATCCCCTCACATCAGTGAGGTTGAGGACAGGCTGGAGGAAGAGACCGAGCTGAAATCATCTCACACACACTCAAACCCTGCGTTGGAACAACGCTCACAACCCAGAGTCAATCTGCTCCACATTCTCCAGCAGGGATGGGACCTCAGGTCAGTGTGGACACACAGAATTATGGGTAATCAGTCGACCCCTTTCAGAATCTAAACGTTTTGCTCATTTTCTGTGCTCTGTAAAAAAAAGTTGTAAATAAAGCAAAGATTATTTGGAGATAATACTCTTTTAGTCTTTCTACTTCAAAATGTACTACCAATTTCTGAGTAAAAATTGTTTCAAAGTAAATCCTAGAACTTTTTTTCCAGTGTACGGAGAGATTTGGTGTGTATTTCTGTAGAAAGCTTTTGAGTTTGATCAAATCAGCAGCTGTACTGTACCATCTTGCCCTCTTGACTGCATATATCTACTGTACATTTAGCAGTGCTTTTCTTAAGTACTTCAAACTCTGTTCATCTGCTGGAATAGTTGTCTTGTAGGTAACCATATTTGTGAAAAAAATTTAATATAAAAATCATTCAAATATCAGACATTTCATAAGAGTATCTGTGCTGATCAATGTAAGCACATGGCTGTCTCACACTGCAATGAAATTAATACAATTGAAACCATTATTTAAAATACATTTATTTATTAATTCAATGAAAAAGAGACATTGTACATCAATAAACATCTAAATGAATGTACTCAAGTTTGCCAAAAGGTCAATTTTCATCAGCAAAAGCTGTTATTATACAATACAGCACTGCAAAAACATGTTCTTCCTCAGTTTTTTTTTGTCTAAACATATAAACATTTTTAAAGCAAGATAATTTATTTAATAACCAAAATGACTAGAAATTAAGTTTTCTAAGTTTTTGCTTAAAGGGATACTTCACCCAAAAAGCTTCATAATAGCAGCGAATGGAGGATGAGATTTTGAACTCCAGAAAAGTGCATCTATCCATCATAAAAGTGCATCTATCATGATAAAAGTGCATCTATCTATCATAAAAGTGCATCTATCCTTCATAAAAGTGCATCTATCCATCATAAAAGTGCATCTATCCATCATTAAAGTGCATCTATCCATGATAAAAGTGCATCTATTCATCATAAAAGTGCATCTATCATGATAAAAGTGCATCTATCTATCATAAAAGTGCATCTATCCTTCATAAAAGTGCATCTATCCATCATAAAAGTGCATCTATCCATGATAAAAGTGCATCTATCCATGATAAAAGTGCATCTATCCTTCATAAAAGTGCATCCATCCATGATAAAAGTGCATCTATCTATTATAAAAGTGCATCTATCCTTCATAAAAGTGCATCTATCCATCATAAAAGTTTGTGCATCTATCCATCATAAAAGTGCATTTATCCATCATAAAAGTGCATCTATCCATCATAAAAGTGCATCTATCCATCATAAAAGTGCATCTATCCATCATAAAAGTGCATCATAAAAGTGCATCTATCCATCATAAAAGTGCATCTATCCATGATAAAAGTGCATCTATCCATCATAAAAGTGCATAGAATCTATGATAAAAGTGCATCTATCCATGATAAAAGTGCATCTATCCATGATAAAAGTGCATCTATCCATCATAAAAGTGCATCTGTCCATCATAAAAGTGCATCTATCCATCATAAAAGTGAATCTCTCCATCATAAAAGTGCATCTATCCATCATAAAAGTGCATCTATCCATCATAAAAGTGCATCTATCCATGATAAAAGTGCATCTATCCATGATAAAAGTGCATCTATCCATCATAAAAGTGCATCTGTCCATCATAAAAGTGCATCTATCCATCATAAAAGTGAATCTCTCCATCATAAAAGTGCATCTATCCATCATAAAAGTGCATCTGTCCATCATTAAAGTGCATCTATCCATCATAAAAGTGCATCTATCCATCATAAAAGTGCATCTATCCATCATAAAAGTGCATCTGTCCATCATTAAAGTGCATCTATCCATCATAAAAGTGCATCTATCATGATAAAAGTGCATCTATCTATCATAAAAGTGCATCTATCCTTCATAAAAGTGCATCTATCCATCACAAAAGTGCATCTATCCATGATAAAAGTGCATCTATCCATGATAAAAGTGCATCTATCCTTCATAAAAGTGCATCTATCCATGATAAAACTGCATTTATCCATCATAAAAGTGCATCTATCCATCATAAAAGTGCATCTATCCATCATAAAAGTGCATCTATCCATGATAAAAGTGCATCTATCCATGATAAAAGTGCATCTGTCCATCATAAAAGTGCATCTATCCATCATAAAAGTGCATCTATCCATCATAAAAGTGCATCTGTCCATCATTAAAGTGCATCTATCCATCATAAAAGTGAATCTCTCCATCATAAAAGTGCATCTATCCATCATATAAGTGCATCTATCCATCATAAAAGTGCATCTATCCATCATAAAAGTGCATCTGTCCATCATTAAAGTGCATCTATCCATCATAAAAGTGCATCTATCTATCATAAAAGTGCATCTGTCCATGATAAAAGTGCATCTGTCCATGATAAAAGTGCATCTGTCCATCATAAAAGTGCATCTATCCATCATAAAAGTGCATCTGTCCATGATAAAAGTGCATCTGTCCATCATAAAAGTGTATCTGTCCATGATAAAAGTGCATCTGTCCATGATAAAAGTGCATCTGTCCATGATAAAAGTGCTCCACACGGCTCCAGTGGGTTAATAAAGGCCTTCTGAAGTGAAGGCATTCAGAAGTTACAAAGGCATTTGTGTAAGATTATATCCATATTTATAACTTTATCAACTAAAATAACTATATTCTGGCAGACGGCCGTACGCAAGTTGACTTACGCTGGTTCCAACAAACAGGCCTGGGGCCGTATTCACAAATAATTTTATCTTACTACTAGGAGTACTCCTAAATCGCACTAAAATATATTAGCTAGGAGTTTTCTCTTAAAAGTTATTCGCCTTTCAGACCTACTCTTAGTAAGGAAAAATGACAACTCCTAAACTAAGAGTGAGTCTTCGTTGCTATGGATGACGTCAATTCTCATGCACGAGCTTCCTCGCAATGATCACGGTGATTGGTTGTTAGATGACAGGGCCATCATGCGGAGCATAACACAGACGCAACAAATCATGGAATTACGACATCTAAATATGTCTGTGTCCTACACAAAATAATAATAGTAATGTCATCGAAATGCATATCATGTTTGTGCAGGCCCCAGTGAAGTGTAATTCTAAAAAGGCAGAGAGAGAGAAAAAAAGTCGTAAATTAAATTAAATCGAGGTAGCCTAATACCCTAATGAGAACAGCCACTTGCCTGATAATGAAAAACGACACTTGCATTACCACTTTGCATTAACACATTAATTGACTTCCTATTAGCCTAAATAGACTACTTAAAGCAAGGAAATGTTGCTCCTATTGAAGTAATGTAATAGTTGAATGACGGTGGATTATGAACTTGCCAAAACGGAAAAGAAAGCCCATCTAGAAGCAGGATCAGTTATGGTGTGTTCACAGCGAATGCGAATAGAGCGTCAAATACGCGTCTAGTTAGACGCTTGAACATTCGCTCGAGTTCAATTTTTTCAACTTGCACGGAAGATATTCGCGTCACACGCGTCGCCCAATTCGCGTCATTCGCAACGCCCGGCGCGAATGATGCGTCTATTCACGTCTTTGCATTGACTTTGTATGTAATCTACTCGCGCAAATAATTAAATTCGTGTTCGGTGTGAACACACCATTACTGCTGCTGGCTCAGTTGGTGCTAAAAAAAAAAAAAAAGAAAAGATAAATGGGAAATTCGGCACATGGATATCAAGCAAAACACATGGGAGAGGATTTGTTTGCAGATCAATGCAGCATTCCCGCTTGTGTCGCGGACCCCGGACGACTGCGAGAGGCGGTGGTATGCGCTACAATCTTTTGTGAATAGGTCTTAGTGAGTTAGGAGTCCTCTCGACTTCTATTAACCCTCTGGGGTCTAAGGTGTTTTTGGGGTCCTTGAGATGTTTTGACATGCCCTGACATTTGTGCTTTTTTCAGTTGCTTATAAACATATTAATGGCACAGGTGTAATTACACTCTATTTAGCACAAACAGGGCTACCATAATATGTGAGCAACATGTATGTACATATTTGTATTTTTGAGAGAATATTGTTTATGCATGGTTATTGAAAAAACTAAAAACTAAAGTTTCTGAAATAAGGCCACAAAACACATATTGATTATTTCTTCACAAGACTTTTGAAAACTGTATCACATAGCCTAGATTATTTGCTCCAAAACTATTTGAGAATCATCCTGACTACTTGATAAGTCAATAAAGTATTTTACATTTTTAATGACGTGTTTTGTGTCAGAAAGTTTTATGCGAAGGGGCATGATCTCTCATTAATATGTATGCATTTCACACCTGAGAAAGACTCACCCTCCCATAATGGCCTTATTAGGTGCTATCAGGCCCTATCATTACGAGGAGCCTTGCACAAAGAATGAGGAGATTTAAAAAAGAATGGCTTTTAGATTGTTTGGATTTATTTACAACACAACATAATCCAAAGATACACAACAAAGGACAAAAAAGCACATTAGTAAACACACTGATCTAAAGACAGAGGCTTGAACAGTCACACAACATTGTCCCATTCCTGAAACATAGTACATACCTGTCATTTCCAAGGTGTTTGATTTTTCATTTTACTATGTTCATGTACAGAGACTGTTGAATGTTGAAGTCAGCAGGACTCATCAGTGGCATCTCATCCCTGTAAAATGAAATAAAAAAATAAATAAACACCTTTAAACATGCTGATATCAAGAGAAACTATATGGCTGCACGACTTTGGGCATGCATTGTAGATTTTTCTGGTTAAAATTGTGATTTAATTATATATATATATATATATATATATATATATATATATATATATATATATATATATATATATATATATATATATATATATATATATATATATATATATATATATATATATATATATATATATACACACAGACACACACACACACACACACACAGTTCTTAGAGAATAGGTGAACACACCCATGCTAAAGTTGACTACCCTTCACAATATAGACATGGTTTTATTTCAGTTAGCCTAACTGAACATTTATACATAAATAATATATTGTATTTAGACAGTATCACATATTTTACCGGAGGCTGAAATATATTTCACTAAATCATTATATAACCTAAGCAGTTATTCGCAAACAAAATAAATTGCGCATAAGGCAGTATTTTAGCATGATAATCAGTGTCATAAACTAATCTCAAAACTGAGTGAAATATATGTAGTCTAATATCACATTTAAAAAGTTTACACGAGCGTATAGGCCTATGTATAGGGATATTGTGACTGTGAGGTAATCTTTCCTATGTCAAAAGCTAGCCAAAACTAGGCAAAATATAGTCTAAAATTCATTTGAGCTCTATAATCAGAAAAGGAATTATATAACACTAAACAACTTACTCCGAGCTTGTATCATCGGCGGGGTCAATTCGTTCTTAAAAATGCAGCCGTTGGTCGTCCGAGTTTCAAATTCCTCTGAGGAAAAGGTGAATCCTTCCCCGCTGTCCAGAATCATCTGAAGGAGTAGAGTGCCATTCTCAAAACGCGATGAACTATCAGTGAATCTGATGGAGAAACTTTGTGTTGTTATGGCATTGATCGGGGGGCGTGTGCGATGCATAGATCGCCTATTTACCATGTGAAAAGCTCTGGGGGCGTGGCGGCCTCAGCTAATTAAAGATAATGAACTGAGAACGAAAAAAACTCTCCTTGGTTTCAAACGGATTACATAAACTGGAAATATTTCTTTTTTTAATAAATTACTTCATTTAAAAGAAGAGAATACAAGCTTTAAAAAGACACATGTCTCGTATCTCTGTGACAAGTATTGACTTAGTTACAGTTCATTTTTCGGACGCGTTTCAGAATGCACTTCACTGACAGAGAGAACGCAGAACGCACATCATGTTTCTTTTTTTTTATTTGGCGAAAAGCACAACACTTTGTTCTTATTGTGAGGTTCCACAAAAAAAATACAAACTTAACAGGATCGAATGATGTACAACACTTCTATGTAAGATCAAAATCAACAGAGTAATTTGAGTCTCTTTTGCACTGATAAGGAAAAAAGTGAGCTGGTATCGCCGGCGATACCGCCGACCCCAGAGAGTTAAGCTGTCCCAGACTTAGGTGCTACTTTTAGGGCTAAAATGCTTCGTGAATTATTCTTAGCGAAAAAAATTAGGAGTCCTAAAGTTAGGACTGACACGCCCATTATTTTTAGGAGTTGCTCCTAAATTCGCCAGTTAGGAGCTACTTTTAGCCTTACAATTCTTTGTGAATACGGCCCCTGGGCAACAAACTCAAGCTCCTCCCAAATTTCTCTTTAAAAGTTCTGGTTTTAGACGTATAATTCATGACCGGTGTTTTGTTTTGCTCTATTCTCTGCGCTTCAGCGTTCATCAATACGTCATGCGTCGGGTCAGAGGTCACTCTTCCACCGTAAATCGATGCGTACGGCCGTCTGTCGGAAGCTAGTTATTTTAGTCGATAAAGTTGAATACAAAACACAATCAGTACCTGAACTATCAGCCGTGACGTAGAAACCAGTCCAAAAACACAAGCACTTGTTTCTCACCATGTAAAACTCTGATTAAAGGGACAGGTGACTCATTCTGTCATCATTTTCTCTCCCTTATGTCATTCCAAACCTGACTGACTTCCTTCTGTGGAACATAAAAGAAGATATTTTGAAGAATGTTTTCAAATGTGTTTGGTTACCACTGCATGGAGACAAAATATCAAAACATTCTCAAAATATATTTTATTTTACAGAGAAGAAAAACATGAAGGTGACAAATTTCCATTTGTGGGTGAACTATTCCTTTCAAATGAAAAAAAAAAACCCCAACCTTTTAACTTTTATTGCGTCTGGTTGGGATACGCTCTTATGGTTTCCAATTCATTTCAATTACACGATTCAGGAGTTACTCATGTGTTTCAATTTCAATGTAGAGAACTGACTCATGAGAGTCATTTTAAATCACACTCTGGTTGTGCTTTGTTTGTTGTTGCATGAAGACAGCAAGGCCCACGCAATATACACATGCGTTGTCTATTTATTATCATTGTATACTTTTTTCATCGTGTTCAGTTGCAACTAAGAGAACACATCATTTCTCTTGCTCAGATTCAGTGCTCCTGCAGGAGTGTTTTGTTCCTGTATATCTGAAGAGATTGAATCAGTTCTCAACCCCAGACACACACACACACACACACACACACACACACTCATTTGCATCTGCTCGCCGTGGTGTCCTTTTCATCCAGCGCTACTTTCACTGACTCCTCACAGTGTAACTCACACAGGAACTGGATTCCTGCAACCCTGACCTCGCTCTTATTGGCCGCCTAATTGCTGGAGTCAGACTGTCTTTCCTTTGTTTAACATTTTGCAGGAGTCCTGGAAGCAGTTGAAACATATTCCCTCCCCCTTCACGTTATGCAATAGCCCTACAAAAATATTTAGACCTGCTCTTTTCATACGCTGACATTAATGAGTATTACATACTCCTGTCCAAAGTGCAATAAAGATTCCAGTTTCCTCTCGACTCGCAGTCCAAGAGCCTGAATTGTAATTTGAGCAAGGAATTATAATGACATGTCTGAGTTTGTAGAAATTCCTCTGCGCCTGCCAGGGCCGAGAAGGGACCGGGGCCGTTACAGTACAGTGTATCATTGTTTACGTGCGATGGATTTTTCCGAAACATTTCTTTTCCCTTTCGTCGCACTTTCCTTGCTTATCTTCTCGTCACTCGGAGCATGTAAATAGTTCATGGTTGTTGGAGCAGCATTTCTTGTTATGTGTGCAGGGACATGTACAGCACAGCCATCCGTTCGCCACAACTAAACTATTGGCTCAAATATTTTTGAGTACACCAACTTACTGTAACATACAATATATATTTTTTTTAAATTGTTGTTTAACCCTAAGTCTGATTGGGAGTTTAGACTCTTTTATCCAGTAAAAGTCTTTCAGTGTAATTGTACAAACGTCCTCCTTCAGCTCGAGCTTCACGAGTCTTTCTGTGTCAAATGTGACCTGATTATTAAGGAATAACTTTGATATTGTTAGTAATATGTCAGCTGGACTGAAGCAGCTTCGCTTTACTTGATTATCATACATCATTTATAGAAAGTATCAAATATGATCATCAGGCTTTTGAGGAAGGTTTATTAGTTCATCTCTCAATCATCATTGTATTGCATTATATGATTTAATGCTACAGAGCTTTGATCATAAAACTAAGCATTTAAATATCATCTTACTAAGACATATTATTAGCAGATATTGATATTTATATGCATTTTCTGCAAGTATCTGCTATACTTTTATGAATATCTAATTGATCACAAGCATTAGAATTTCTTACTTTTTACCCATATTAATATCAGCATCTTGCATATTTTTGTTCACTTTGGGCCTCTGAGTAAAACTGAGCTGTTTTTTCCTCCATATTCTCACTATATGAGCCATAAAAGCCTGATGCATCAAATATGATACTCAACAAAAACACATATGTAAACTTTTATGTATATGTCATGCAGGCTTTACAGGGTTAATTATATTGACCCCTGCATAGAAGATTCAGCATGTGCTTATGTTAAACGGTGTAATATTTAAAACTGTTTCAAATAGACTGTCACTAGTGGGTGCTGTAAATACAAAGAAAGAGGCATTAAAGGAATAGTTCACCCAAAAATTTAAACACTATCATCAGTGTTGTGCTAGTTACTAAGAAATAGTAACTAGTTACAGTTACTAGTTACTTCATTCAAAAAGTAACTCAATTACTTTGTTGATTACTTACACCAAAAAGTAATGCGTTACTGTTAAAAGTAACTTTTTAGTTACTTTTAAAAAAAACATACTTTAATGTTCCCATTAATGCCCTTTTATGCGTTATGGTCTATACAAACACAAAACTGACTTAAACAGAAAGTAATTTTTAAACACTATTTTATTTGAGTCAGACCAGCACAAACTGAATATATCTCAAGGATTTCTGCGGTGACTCACTATGCTGACTCGCGATCTTCGCAGTAGTGAACGCGCCAGAGAGAAATGCACATTTCATACGGATTACATAAGCAGAGAGCAGTCTGTAGTCTGTTTTCTTTCGTTTTGAATTGTTCTGTTTAAAAGTAGACATGTCTGTGAGGCAAGTAGGCTACCTTATACGCCGAGTTTCGGTTCATTTATGAGACGAACTCCAGTTCACGCGCCGGCGCCTCCGTTTCGTGATTATCTATCGTCTGCTACATTTACTTCTTATTTATTAAATCCAGGCAATTGGTTGATGAAACATTGATTAAAATTAAGATACAATCAATACAAAACGAAATTCACTTTAAAGAAAGGTTTTGTGCTTTCTGTCTGATGTCTCTGCAAGTATTAAAGCATCTTTTAGTGCCGCTTTCAGAGCGCGTCGCGTCCGTAACGGAGAACTGTCACGTCCGTAATATTGTTTTTTCCTCATAAATGCGAACACTAAAAATAAAATAAAATAAATATTTTTTTCTGTGGAGACGGAGAGCCAACCCTTCTTCATTCGGTGGGTAGACTAGTAGTTTGCGCAGTGTAATTCACATAATTACTAAACAATATTTATTTTAGGCCTATAAAATTCAGCCCATATAAATGTGCATTTTCTAAGCTTAGAAAATGGACAAAATTCATTTGATTCTAATCATAATGTAACATTATTGTGAAATTGATTTATTTATAGGCTATTTGCTATTAGTATAGTATAGCCTATGTTTTTATCCAACTAGGCTATGTGTGGGCCTTATGTAAAATACGGGACAAATCGCGTCCCTTATTGATTTCATACGGACGCGTCATTTTACTTTTCCGTATTTTAAGGGACGGGTGGCAACCCTACCACCAACAATGCATCGCTGCTGTAAACAGGTTAGGCTGTAGGCTACACTTCAGCCAAAATTAATTAATTTAAAAAAGTAACGGAAAAACGCACCATATGGTAACGGAGTTAATTTATTTAAAAAGTAATGCGTTACAGTATGAGTTACTGTCAAAAGTAACTGCGTTACAGTAACGTGTTACTGCCCAACACTGGTCATCATTTACTCACCCTCAGGTTGTTCCAAACCTTAGGGTTTCTTTTTTTCTGTTGAACTTAAAAGGAGATATTTTAAAGAACGTTGATTGTAGCCATTGATTGACTTCCATAGTATGGAAAAAAAATACTACGGAAATCAATGGCTACCATCAAATTCTAAACACAAATGTTTTTTGCATCCTCAGTTTGTTCTGCTCTTTTACGCTGTGGTGTTGTGTGCAGTAAAGTTCAAGCCCGCATGGCGTTCTCCTCGTACCTGCAGCGTGTGCATCTGCGCCTGCTGTCCGAGAGCAGAGCCCACAGAAGCCCGGCCTGGACTCAGAAGGAGCACGATCAGATGGTACACCATGTCTTGATTTACTCAAATATCTGTTTCACACACCATACAGAAACTGACACATGTAAGTCTTTCACAATTGTAGGATTAGCTCCCTCCAAAAATGAGCATTCTGTCATCATTTAATGTTGTGGGTCAGTTTGACCCGCATGATGCTGGTTAACCTATGATGCTTTCCTTAATATTGAGTGACTTTTTCTCATTTAGAGTGATGAACATGCATGCACATTTTCAACACTCTGATTGGTTTTGGAATGTGCATTAATTTATTTATAGTTTATTCTAATGTTTTAGTAGTATTAATGTTAAAGGTTGACAGTTTTTACCTCATAGAGTGATTTTTTGGTGAATTGTATTGAATCCAATTAGGGTTAATTTGACCCGCACCATAAAAATGACTTTTTATCTGTGAAAAATAAAATAAGATTTAAGTTGCCCTTTTCCATACAGTTAAATTATACCACCAGTCCCCAAAAAATCACTACAAACGCATTCTTATGATATTTTCAACACAAAATTATTCAAAATTATTATTTTTAATGATTTAGAAAAAAGTCTCTTCTGCTCACCAAGGCTGCAAAAATACAGTAAAAACAGTAACATTTTTAAATATTAATTTATATTAACTATTTGATACTTTAATCTATTTAAAAATGTAATTTATTCCTGGGATTGAAGCTGATTTTTCAGCAGCCATTACTCCAGTCTTCAGTGTCACGTGATCTTTTAGAGATTAAACATTAAACAATCCTATTTATCCCAAACATTTGATCTGTAATGTATATGAGTCATATTATAGTTTTGTGTTGGGGACAGGTCGTTATTCCCTGATAATCTTCCCCTTCGCTGCAGCTTCTAACCTCACACACTTCATGAGACATCTGGTCTTGCTCACTGACATGTTTATCAGTATAATATACACTCACCGGCCACTTTATTAGGTACCCCATGCTAGTAACGGGTTGGACCCCCTTTTGCCTTCAGAACTGCCTCAATTCTTCGTGGCATAGATTCAACAAGGTGCTGGAAGCATTCCTCAGGGAGTTTGGTCCATATTGACATGATGGCATCACACAGTTGCCGCAGATTTGTCGGCTGCACATCCATGATGCGAATCTCCCGTTCCACCACATCCCAAAGATGCTCTATTGGGTTGAGATCTGGTGACTGTGGAGGCCATTTTAGTACAGTGAACTCATTGTCATGTTCAAGAAACCAATTTGAAATGATTAGAGCTTTGTGACATGGTGGAAGTAGCCATCAGAGGATGGGTACATGGTGGCCATAAAGGGATGGACATGGTCAGAAACAATGCTCAGGTAGGCCGTGGCATTTAAACGATGCCCAATTGGCACTAAGGGGCCTAAAGTGTGCCAGGAAAACATCCCCCACACCATTACACCACCACCACCAGCCTGCACAGTGGTAACAAGGCATGATGGTTCCATGTTCTCATTCTGTTTACGCCAAATTCTGATTCTAACATCTGAATGTCTCAACAGAAATCGAGACTCATCAGACCAGGCAACATTTTTCCAGTCTTCAACTGTTCAATTTTGGTGAGCTCTTGCAAATTGTAGCCTCTTTTTCCTATTTGTAGTGGAGATGAGTGGTACCCGGTGGAGTCTTCTGCTGTTGTAGCCCATCCGCCTCAAGGTTGTGCGTGTTGTGGCTTCACAAATGCTTTGCTGCATACCTCGGTTGTAACGAGTGGTTATTTCAGTCACTGTTGCCCTTCTATCAGCTCGAACCAGTCTGGCCATTCTCCTCTGACCTCTGGCATCAACAAGGCATTTCCGCCCACAGAACTGCCGCTCACTGGATGTTTTTTCTTTTTCGGACCATTCTCTGTAAACCCTAGAGATGGTTGTGCGTGAAAATCCCAGTAGATTAGCAGTTTCTGAAATACTCAGACCAGCCCTTCTGGCACCAACAATCATGCCACGTTCAAAGTCACTCAAATCACCTTTCTTCCCCATACTGATGCTCGGTTTGAACTGCAGGAGATTGTCTTGACCATGTCTACATGCCTAAATGCACTGAGTTGCCGCCATGTGATTGGCTGCTTAGAAATTAAGTGTTAACGAGCAGTTGGACAGGTGTACCTAATAAAGTGGCCGGTGAGTGTACATATACTGAGTATAATATCATATGTTTATTAGTGTATTAGTTCATGTATTAATGTGAGTGCCTAAAGCGTTTGTGCTGTTGACTGTGTGTTTGTGCAGGAGCTGGTTGTTCGGTTCCTCCAGAGAGCCAGTAGTAATCTTCATCAGGACATGTGTGTGAACGTGCCCAGCCGTCAGCTCGACCTACAGGACCGTCAGCGCATCCTCTCACATCAGCTGGCCAACTTCATTCATCTCTATAATGAGGTGTGTGCATCATTATACAGAGCCCATTATACAGAGAAGAAATTAATCAAATAAAGTTACACTTGAAAATTAGAAAACAGCCGTGTAGAAACACAAACTTTGAAAGATCAAAGTGCAGATAAATGGAGTTCCCTTTCAGTCAGTCACTACGAGTTACGTCAGTGCAGTGTTTCCGCTACATTCATTCTGCCGTGACGGGCCGCCACACCTAAAATCATCCCGCCACGGCTGCAGCTTCTCAGTGAGGGCCGATATTGTGCACACTGTTGTGTTATTGTTAAGCCCCACTAAAGGCATAAAAAATTTTTGTAAAGCACAATAAAGTCTTCGCACTATATTCCAAGACTTCTGAGGTCATTCAATAGCATAATGTGAGGTAAAATGAATATTTAAGTGGTTAAGTTAAAGTTAATGGAAACTCATCTCTCCTCAGTCATTCTCCATTCAGCATTCAAACAGCGCATCGCGTTCGGTTACGACAGTAACACGACGACCACACTCTTTTCAAGATCAATGTTCCCATTATTATACTTTATTTGTAGATAAACGTCTATGGTTTGCATAAAATTACTTTATCTTGCTGGAGTTTATTGCCCTTTCTAAATCATATTCCTTTCTCCCGGGTGTCTGTTAGATTACAGCACTGGAGTAGAGAGCGCTATGAATTGTTCTTCATGCGCACTGTAGCTGAAATTTAAAACTGTTAAAAGAAAAGGCTCAATAAACTGTTAGATAGAATACACTAAGCATAGATGGATATAATCTCTTCTCTTCGCTTTGTGCTTTGAACTTTTCAATGCAAGCGCTGCACGCTGTGACTTCGCGTTGCTTCAAGTGCATCATTCTGCGCACGGGATGCGCATAATCGCTTTGCCGCTCTTATTGGAGACTTTCATATATATAATACTTATATATAATATACCCATAATACTTAGGGGAGGTTTAAACACCTGGGGCAAGGGGGCGTGGCCAATGGGAATATCACTCGTGGGGACCGCCCCCTCCCCCTGGGGAAATGGGCCTGCCACCACAGCTGGGAAAAATTCTAGAGGAAACACTGAAAACGAGCCAATGGTATGAAAGTACCATGGGTCTGCAGAATTTGCATCGCGATTTTGCACTCCGCTCCACCGCGTGGGTAAAAAAGGAGTCGCGAGTGCAATCTCGCATTATGTTTCTGCTTTGGAGCCAGAGTGTTTATGTGCTTCTCTTCGCCTTCATCAAGAGCAACGAGCGTCTGTCTTCAGTCGGTGTTGGTGTGACGGCGCGTTTCAGCGGGTTCACGGTCCTGCTGCTCGTCTGTGCAGTGACTTTGCACACGGCTTGTGTTCTCCCCTGGGCGCTTCGGCACTGCTGAGAGAGCTTTTCTTTTTCTAAAAGAGCTGCACGGGCACGTCTTTTTCAAGATGTCTCGCCCGTGTGTTTCTAGTTGTGGGCGCATGATCCATCCGCCTGACGTTCACGAGCGCTGCCTCGCGTGTTTGGGCTTTAATCACGCTCAGGCACGGCTCGTGGATGAGTCATGTTCTCACCTGCGTAAACATGGCCATCGCGATGCTTAGATTGAGACTCAATGACCTGCGTGGGGGTAGAGTCCCCTCTGCCACACCCCAATCTATTTCCTCCTCGAAAGGGGATACTTTGGCTGGTGGCCAGGGTGATCTGGGGGTTACGGTGTGGAACAACCCGACAAGTCTTCCTCGGAGCACGCCCCCCTCCACATCGCAAGCTGTGGAGCTTTTCCTTCCGGGGACCCAGTGTTTCATTCAGGGCTCTGGCGGATGATGCCATGTCGCTCACAGCATCACAAGGCGGGCTTGATTCCTCCTGGAGATGAGGATTTGGCTGTGTTGCCTCCCTCGGGAGTGCCAACGTTGCCCGAGTCTGATCCAGAGCTGACGGCCATGCTTGTCCGGGCAGCTGAGAGCATCGGGCTTGAGTGGCATCTGCTGCCCTCCCCCGAGCGCTCAAGGATGGACGATTGGTTCTTGGGGGCGGCGCGTGCTGGCGGCCCGCAGTGCCTTTCTTCCCGGAGGTGCATCAGGAAGTCACCAGGTCATGGAAGTCCCCGTTGACTTCTCGCGGCCCGGCGGCTTCCTCCACCTTCTCTGTGGCTTAACCTGGCTGAGTTGCGGGAGGCTAAGAGAACCCATTTCCTCAACTCTCCCATATCCCAGGCTGGACTCTTCAGCGGTGCGGTCGAGGACATTGCCCAACAGTTCTCGGATAACAGTGTGTAACGCTATGCCTTGCCGCTTTCGTCCCCCTGTCGCCAGACCCCTGTCAGAGCAGGCCGCCGCGGAGTTCCAATGACCCCGCTGGTTCAATTATGAGATGTAAACTCACAATTCGCCTTTGGCTAAGCCACACCCTAGAATGTAGATTGACCAATCACAGCGCAGCCAAGAACGAGCTCCCACAGAGGTCCGACACTTTTTCACAGCGCTCCATTGACTTTAACACAGGCGTCTCATATTTTTGGTCTCGGCCGGCTATTACCGTCGTAGTTTTATCAAAAATATGGTTAAACGTTGTGCCTGGGGCATTTGTAACACAGATACGCGTTTCCCAGAGAGGTTGGAGGGGGTGTGCGTTTTTTTCCCTTCCCAAAACCAAAGTCAAATCCTGACAAGTGTCGTCTAGCACACGCTGCTAATAAATACAACGTTATACTCGCGTAGTCCGTTTGCTTTGTAATAACGATTATAGAAGTGAATAGAGACCTACCCAGCTTTGCATGAACAGTGTTGCTCCTTGATATTGTGAGTCCCAGCCTCCGTCTCCATTAGTAGGATATGCGGTGGGTCATTTTTTGACTGTGACCGGTATGCTTTTGCCTCTATTTGGATGCCTAGTTATTCCTTGCGTTTCACCTGTATGTTGTGAATATAGCCTTCGGACGTATATTGCAGCCGCTTTTGCCTACTTCTATCGGACACTTTATTTGCTGCTTTATAAAAGTTTGATAAAATTTCAGCAGGAAGAGCTGTCACAGCATAAGCCATGTTGATACCAGAGCCCAGATGAAGTTTGTTTGTCGGACGTAGGCACAGTAACTAAGGGGGGCGGGGCTTAGCCAAAGGCGAATTGTGAGATAAAAAGTCGCAATTATCTTTTAAATTTATCTTTGTTATTCTGTGGTGGAAACAATCTTCTATAGTTTTAACAGGGGTGTGTAGACTTTTTTTTAATAATAATAATAATTCGTTACATTTATATAGCGCTTTTTCTGGGACCTCAAAGGTCCCAGAAAAAGTTTCCACCGGATGATGCGACAGCAGCCATATTGCGCCAGAACGCCCTCCACACACCAGCTTATTGGTGGAGAGGAGACAGAATGATGAAGCCAATTAGTATATATGGGGATGATTAGGAGGCCATGATGGACAGAGGCCAAGGGGCAAATTTGGCCAGGATGCCGGGGTTACACCCCTACTCTTACGAAAGACATCCTGGGATTTTTTTAATGACCACGGAGAGTCAAGACCTCGGTTTAACGTCTTATCCGAAGGACGGTGCTCTTTGACAGTATAGTGTCCCCGTCACTACACTGGGGCGTTAGGACCCACACAGACCCCAGGGTGAGCGCCCCCTGCTGGCCTCACTAACACCTCTTCCAGCAGCAACCTGGTTTTCTCAGAAGGTCTCCCATCCAGGTACTAACCAGCTCAGCCCTGCTTAGCTTCAGTGGGCAACCAGTCTTGGGCTACAGGGTGATATGGCTGCTGGTGTTAGTTTATATCCACTGTAACTGTGCAAGTGCAAAATCAAGGCAAAATGACCCTAAAAATTTGTGTTCAAATCAGAGGGCCAAAAACAGAATAGAAAATAACCAGTTATTTACAAATTATTATTATTTTATTTTATTTTTTGGTGGGGAAAAAAATGGTACTAACATTATAAGTGGACCACATGGATCTGTATAAAATAAAACAAATGCAATGCACGACCTCTTTAAGTCAACTTTGTTTAATAACCCTCAGGAAACCAAGCACATGGTGGAGAGTTTGGACAAGATTCCCGATGAAGATCGCTGCATCAACTCCGATGTTTTCCAGGAGTTTATTCTGGAGGCGAGGTTGGTGAACACTTCCTTTACTACGACACATGAGGAGAATGAGTTTCACACTGACTGTAGCTTCTGCCAGTGGCTTTTCAGTGGCCGTTTCTGCCTTCTCTTCCAGTGAAAGTGACTTGGAGGAAGTCCTTACGTTCTACACCCAGAAGAATAAGTCTGCCAGTGTGTTTCTGGGCACAAAGTGTCACACTAGCCGAGTCAAGAGGAGCAGTGATGAGAACGGAGAGAGTGAGCGACATTTCCTCATGTTTTACACCACACATGCCATCTCATCAGCCACGCGTGAAGTATGACACAACACATGCTTCAATAACAGATCTTAAAGGGATAGATCAACCAAAAGTGCTCATTCTGTTCATTTATTCACCCTGATGTTGACTTTGGTAAATCTTTGAAACAATTTAAGATATTTTGGTAACACTTTACAATAAGGTTCATTAGTTAACTACATTAGTTAACATGAACTATTAATGAGCTGCACTTCTACCCCATTTATTAATCTCAGTTAATATTAATTTCAACATTTACTAATACATTAGTAAAATCAGAAGTTGTATTTGTTAACATTAGTTAATGCACTGTGAACTAACATGAGCAAACAATGAACAGCTGTATTTTTATTAACTAACTTTAACAAAGATTAATAAATACTGTAACTAATTAATTGCTCATTGTTAGTTCATGCTAGTTAATACATTAATTAATGTTAACTAATGAACCGTATTGTAAAGTGTATGGCATTAGGCAATGGCTTTTTGGTGTGATATCAAACATTGCACGCCGTTTTTGAATGTTAACATGATCGCAAATGAGATTTTAGAGTTTGACATTCAGGAATCTTATACGTCAATAGCAACAATATAAAAATAACACAAATTGAATTCCCTAATTTCATCTGCTCACCCTCATAGTTTTCACTGCTTCATATCTCTGTGGAAACATACACTACTAGTCTGGGGTGAGATTAAGATTATAAAAAAAATATAGGAAATTAATACTTCTATTAAGCAAGGACGCATTCAATTGAGCAAAAGTGACAGTAAAGACTTTGGACCGGTAGTTATGAGAAAAAGAAAAGTTATTAACAGCTAATAACACTCATTATTGTCTTTTTCATGAAGCATCTGCATTTATCAACATGGCCACCTCTGGTGGTTTAGAGAATGCAGATGCAATCAGCAAGACCCAAATAACAGACGGGACCGCTACTCTAACAGAAGACCAGGGTCAAAGTGATGCAACCCAAAGCAGCACAGCGAAACACGGTAACACAAGCAAACGCAACTCCCTGCAAAACGGACACATCAGAAGCAAAAGGCCGAGTGGAGACGAAGTGCAAGCCACCGCTTCGGCTGAGTCGAGAGATAACACGGGCAAGACTCTCGCTTCTGCGGTCAGACACAGGAAAGCTCTGCTGAGAGCGGCGTACGCTCCAGCTGTAGACTGTGAACAGATCGTCTTACAGCACTGTCTCCCAGATCCTCCGCCGTACGTCGAGCCTCCTCCACATCCACTGGCCAACAGCGCCTGCTCCATCACACCTCCACCGCCTGGGTGTGTCACGTGGGCCTCGGCTCGCCACCAGTCCACACACACCGCTCACGTGTGCAGCCTGAGATCCGCTCGCCCGTCCTCTGCGGGACACGGTAATCTCCAACACTCAAGAGACTGAAACACAGAATATTTAGGAGGATATGTTGACAGAAATGCAATATCATATACATAACTATGTTTTCAGTGGTGTGTAAAGCCCTTACATAATGAACCGTTATGTTTTTATTAGCTTAGAATGAGGCATTTCTCTTTACACACACCGTGTGTCCCCTTATTGACATGTTTCTACGGTGGCCCTAAACGGACAAACGCGTTTTGTCACTATGTTGTTGTTCGCGCAAAGAAGCTGTAGCTAAAGTCAGCGAATAAAACACTGACACAGTGATGAACAAGTAAATAATATTCGCAATAACATATCGTTTTAGTGCGTAATTAAGTAAACCTAATTTCTTAATTTATCTTTGTAAAGAAACCTCATCACTTCCTGTCGGCCACCGTAACTTCTGTTGGGTGCAATTCACAACCTCACCGCTAGAAATCACACACTGCACCTTTAAAACCAATACTTTGCTGCTTGTTAGTTTTGGGGTGCCTGTTTTGTTCTAGCATGTCACGGTAACACTTTACAACAAGTTTCATTACTTAACATGCATGTATATATTCAAGAAAAATGTGTTTTTTATATATAAAATATTTATATATAATATAAATTAATTATATATAAATATGTATACACATTACACGTAAATATTTCTTGAATATATACATGCATTTGTGTAAATTTATATATGCAAAATAATTATACAGAGTGCACACACATATAGTATGTAAACACAAACTTTTATTTTGGATGTGATTAATCGTTGCCAAGCACTTTTTTTTAAACTTAGCATAATCAAATATTAGGCGTTTTCAGCAGGGCTGTGTATTTCTTCCCCGCCACCAAATTGGAAATGTCATTTGTGTTTGTGTATACCTGTGGACGGTTTAAAAGATGGACTAACTAGCACTCGTGTTTTCCACATCATCTTCATGTTTGTGTGATTGTCAGTGATCCAGAAGCCCAGTGTGAGTAAGTGCAGGCCTGTTTCTGCTGGAGTGCTGAAAGAGAAGGACCCGCTGTCGTCCCAGGCTCAGTGTAACCAGCAGGCCATCGTATCAGCTCTGCGTAAACTAGTGGAGAAGCAGGCGGCCCGCCAGTACAGCTCGTCCAGCCACATCAGCCTGCTCACACAACACGTGAGTTATCTACACAACACGTGCGTTATCATCTACACAACACGTGCGTTATCATCTACACAACACGTGAGTCCTCTACACAACACTTGCGTTATCATCTACACAACACGTGAGTTATCTACACAACACGTGCGTTATCTACACAACACGTGCGTTATCATCTACACAACACGTGCGTTATCTACACAACACGTGCGTTATCATCTACACAACACGTGAGTCCTCTACACAACACTTGCGTTATCATCTACACAACACGTGAGTTATCTACACAACACGTGCGTTATCATCTACACAACACGTGAGTTATCATCTACACAACACGTGAGTTATCATCTACACAACACGTGCGTTATCATCCACACAACACGTGAGTCCTCTACACAACACTTGCGTTATCATCTACACATAAATAGATCTACACAACACGTGCGTTATGAGCTACACAACACGTGAGTTATCTACACAACAGGTGAGTTATCTACACAACACGTGCGTTATCATCTACACAACACGTGCGTTATGAGCTACACAACACGTGAGTTATCTACACAACACGTGAGTTATCTACACAACACGTGAGTTATCTACACAACACGTGAGTTATCTACACAACAGGTGAGTTATCTACACAACAGGTGCGTTATCATCTACACAACACGTGAGTTATCTACACAACACGTGAGTTATCACGTGAGTTATCTACACAACACGTGAGTTATCTACACAACAGGTGCGTTATCATCTACACAACACGTGCGTTATCATCTACACAACACGTGAGTCCTCTACACAACACTTGCGTTATCATCTACACAACACGTGCGTTACGAGCTACACAACACGTGAGTTATCATCTACACAACACGTGCGTTATGAGCTACACAACACGTGAGTTATCATCTACACAACACGTGAGTTATCTACACAACACGTGAGTTATCTACACAACACGTGCGTTATCATCTACACAACACGTGCGTTATGAGCTACACAACACGTGAGTTATCTACACAACACGTGAGTTATCTACACAACACGTGAGTTATCTACACAACAGGTGCGTTATCATCTACACAACACGTGAGTCATCTACACAACACGTGAGTTATCACGTGAGTTATCTACACAACACGTGAGTTATCTACACAACAGGTGCGTTATCATCTACACAACACGTGAGTTATCTACACAACACGTGAGTTATCTACACAACACGTGAGTTATCTACACAACAGGTGCGTTATCATCTACACAACACGCGAGTTATCTACACAACACGTGAGTTATCTACACAACACGTGAGTTATCTACACAACACGCGAGTTATCTACACAACACGTGAGTTATCTACACAACACGTGAGTTATCTACACAACACGTGAGTTATCTACACAACACGTGAGTTATCTACACAACAGGTGCGTTATCTACACAACACGTGAGTTATCTACACAACACGTGAGTTATCTACACAACACGTGAGTTATGAGCTACACAACACGTGAGTTATAATCTACACAACACGTGAGTTATGAGCTACACAACACGTGAGTTATCTACACAACACGTGAGTTATCTACACAACAGGTGCGTTATCATCTACACAACACGTGAGTTATGAGCTACACAACACGTGAGTTATCTACACAACACGTGAGTTATCTACACAACACGTGAGTTATAATCTACACAACACGTGAGTTATGAGCTACACAACACGTGAGTTATCTACACAACACGTGAGTTATCTACACAACAGGTGCGTTATCATCTACACAACACGTGAGTTATGAGCTACACAACACGTGAGTTATCTACACAACAAGTTATCTACACAACACATGAGTTATAATCTACACAACACGTGAGTTATGAGCTACACAACACGTGAGTTATCTACACAACAAGTTATCTACACAACACGTGAGTTATAATCTACACAACACGTGAGTTATAATCTACACAACACGTGAGTTATCTACACAACACGTGAGTTATCTACACAACACGTGAGTTATCTACACAACACGTGAGTTATCTACACAACACGTGAGTTATCTACACAACACGTGAGTTATCTACACAACACGTGAGTTATCTACACAACACGTGAGTTATCTACACAACACGTGAGTTATCTACACAACACGTGAGTTGTCTACACAACACGTGAGTTGTCTACACAACACGTGAGTTGTCTACACAACACGTGAGTTATCTACACAACACGTGCGTTATCATCTACACAACACGTGAGTTATCTACACAACACGTGCGTTATCATCTACACAACACGTGCGTTATCATCTACACAACACGTGAGTTATCTACACAACACGTGCGTTATCATCTACACAACACGTGCGTTACGAGCTACACAACACGTGAGTTATGAGCTATACATTTCAGAAACCCGTGTTATTAGCGACATAAGTGGCCATTAAAGGGATACTCCACTTTTTTTGGAAATAGGCTCATTTTACAACTCCCCCAGAGTTAAACTGTTGAGTTTTACCGTTTTTGAATCCATTCAGCCGATCTCCGGTTCTGGCGGTACCACTTTTAGCATAGCTTAGCATACATCATTGAAGTGGACAAGACCTTTAGCAGTTCTCAAACAAAAATCACCAAAGAGTTTCGATATTTTTCCTATTTAAAACTTGACTCTTCTGTAGTTACATCGAGCACTAAGACCGACGGAAAATGTAAAGTTGCGATTTTCTAGGCTGATATGGCTAGGAACTATACTCTCATTCCTGCGTAATAATCAAGAAACTTCAATGCCGTACCATGAGTGCAGCAGGCGTAATGATATGACGCAGCGCCTGAAAATAGTCCCCAGCTCGGTAACTTCCATCGTGACCGGGACTAAGTGCCTGCGCCTGCTGCACTCATGGTACGGTAGTAAAGTTTCTTGATTATTACGCAGGAATGAGAGTATAGTGTTTTATATGTTTATATGTTTTTAAGAATATGTTTTTAAGTTGTATTAGAATAAAATTCCCAGACTTTTACCCTTGGGTGCCACAGACAAGGCTTGAGTCTAATCCCAGACTATAATGGATGTTTGAGCTGTTTTAACTGAAAGCATATCTTAAAATATGTCTCGGTGTCCTTATTTTGTCTCTAGATTCACACCAGTAATGTTTCTAAGGCACATTTATAAAAGCTACCTAATTGACCGTTCGCAAAGACCCGCCCCCTTTAGTTACTGTTGCTATGTCCGACAAGCCACGCCCACTCTCACGCTACACATCATGTTCTCGCGCAGTGAAACACACATCGCGGAGCAAAGAGATTGAAAACACACTGACAGACAGGACAGAGCAGCTTACTTTGATATGAAACAAAGTCTCAACTTTCAAATTTGGTCATTTTTTAAAGAAATGTAAACAATAAATACCGTTTTGTGGCTCTGACAGCCTCAGTTAAAGCGGCTCGTGAACCGATCATCTCTTCCTTCGTTAACTTATAGCATCAAATAAACATGAATGAACATCAGAAGGAATGTTGTTTTAACTGTGGAAAGACGTCAGTACACTCCGTTTTTCAAGTTCAAATCCACCACTGTTAACCTACTAACTCTCCTGACTTCTTTGATTCGGCGGATTATGATTGGTCAGATCGCCTGTCAATCAAACTCCCTGCGAAGGGTCAATTGAACTAATCTAATCGAAACCCTGTCTGTGAAACCAGGAAAACTTGACTAAACTTAAAAACAGGATAGGTTGACTAAACATGAATAAAGTATCCGTGATCAGGATTGAAGCGATCTCCAGCGTTGACTCATCTAAATGCCTCTGATTGGCCGTTGCATCGATAAGCCCAACAGAAGTGTGTGTGATTGTTTATAAAGCTTGGCGTTTGTGCGGTCGGGCTGGAGGATCTGGAGTGTGTCTGAGTAAAGCTTGCGGATCCACAGACACACAGTGTGTTTATCAGGAGCATTATAGAGGAAGCAGTGTGTGTGTGGTCTCATTATCAGATGCTCCACAGAGGCGCTTTCTCCTGATATTTAACTAGCAGGCCGTTTTCCCTCCAACTAATTGATTCTTATAAATAAAAGAATGTTACAAACTGGCACCGAGTCCAAGAGTGAGATCAGTTCAGACCTCCCTCTCTCTGCCGAACACCTGAAGCGTTTCTGCGGGCCCTGAGACCACACAGACTCCCTGACGCTGGGGTTACTGAGCACTGTTACTCAAGAAGCTGTTTACTTCAGTCCATGTCATGCTGGAGACTGTCCTTCCCGCTCCAATGCTTAGTAGCTTGAACAGATACATGTACATCAGAAATAAGTCAAATTGTGCTTTCTGGCAGAATCGAAAGTCTGATGTTTCATAGAAATAGATTATGTTTAAAGAGTACATGTAATGTGTAACAACCAAAAAGATTCCCATTCGCTGACTATGGTGAAATTGTTTTGCATTTAAAATCTTAAAGGCAGTGGAACATTCTGTTAATTGGCAATAACATTTCCTGGTTTAGATGTAACTTTACGGGAGTGATTTTAATGAAGCGTCAAAGGTGGTTGGCGTTTTCAACCTTGCATTCTTTGCCTTGGAAATCTGGCTTTACCGGCCGGCGTTTTAAACACCTCGTTCAAATAACGACTGCTCTAATGAGTGAAAATATAGCAATTGAAGCCTTATGAGTGTTTGGTCTGTTTGTTATTTTTAAGAGCGGGTTTGAAATCGCATTATTCTTCCTTTTATACTTAACCTTACTTTATAATCAGCACTTTCAATTGGAGTATATGAACGTTTTAGGTTGTTTCTGCCCGTCGTCCACATGTAGCCTTTCATAAAGAGCCTTTCAGCCTCAGCGCGGGTCATTTGTACAAACCATCATCATAACATTTTTGTTCACCTCGCTTCATTTACAGTAGCTCCAAATATAGATTGAGTTCAACACTGCGATATTCAAAGCTCTTTCAGCCCTTTCTTCTGTGCAGAAGAGCGAGAGAATAAAGTAATTCACTAAGCATCAAAACTCATCATTATTAATGGAGAAACATCACAGTTCACTGGAACATCATTTAAATCAGAATTCATTTTTAGCCATTTATAGACCTCTTGCTAGGGGTGAAGAAACACAAAGTGCTTTCCAAATATGACTTAAAGGTACAATATGTAGGATTTTTGCAGTAAAATATCCAAAAACCACTACGCCAATGTTATATTTGTTTTGTTGATTACTTACAATATCCTAAATGTTTCCAACTAATAAAAAATCATGAGAAAATTGTGATTTTAACCAATGAAACGGGGCGTGTGAGCAGGGGTGAGGAGTCGCCAGCCAATGACGTCATATCCGCGTTACCCTCAGTTTCCGCTCGCACTGCCATAGTAACCATGGCGACAGACGTGGACAACTGGGTTACGCCTAGCGGGACGCTCACGCTGTTGTTGCTTTGTTCAAACATTATGGACCATGGCAAGCAGACTTTGAGACAAAAAGAGGACTAGAACGAAGATCAACAGCTTTTGAGATGCCGAGAGCTCCACGTCCACGACTAACTTCGACTCGACAGTAGTGCTGCCACTAACGACTAATTTTCTAACGACTAATCTTTCGACTAATTTTTCGATTAGTCGACTAATCTAAACGACTAATTAAAAAAAACATTGTTTGTCATTTCGTTGTGTCCATTTTATTTTGAACTGAAGGGCCAAAATATAAAATGTCACCTGTTGAAAAACATTATGTATTAACAATCTAAGCATAAGTATCTGCATTTCCATTAGGCTATACCATTAGTCAGAGTCCTAATCTAATCCTCTATTAACAAACATGCATGTATTCATTACTTAAATTAGCTCTTTGTTCTGCCTTAAATTAATACATTAGCTTACTGTACATTTTTATATGTACATTTCTGAAATGCATAACTGAAAACATCACTGTGAATTGTAGGCTAAAGTAGATGCACTCATGCATTTTAGGTAAATCTGCTTTGAAACAATATGTATTGTGAAAAGCGCTATACAAATAAATTGGAATTGAATTGAAAGAGTCTGGACTAGCCTACTACGCTTAGCTCTGCCTTATAATAAATCGCGCGGAAAGCAGGCAGGCACGCAGATATGCAGCTCTCGTTTACACCTGCGTGCATGTCGGGCCCGTGCCGCGGTTCGCGTGAATGTGAAAGCAACACGGACTCGGGTGCGCGTTTTAGCTGATTATGTATTTAGTTAAATAAAACACTTGTAAGGGATGATAGTGTTGATGATTTACCTTGGATACGAGCGAGAGCGAGTCTGCAGTGTATTCGCGCTTAGCCCGTGGAATCAGGGCAACACATTTGGAAAAGTGTCTCCTCAAAAGAGTCCATTTGCAAGCAGCAGAAGGCCACCTTATGCGACACACGCACCTGTGTTGTTCACTCAGCTGCGCATAATAGCACAGAATTAATTAATATATATATATTGACCCGCGTTCTGTTTTCTATCATGCGCCGTGTACGTTTGCGATTGCGTAAGATGCACGCAAACTCACCAGGGTTCGGTAGAATTAAGTTGAGTGTGAAACCAGACCAACGCTGCGGGGGCGCCGGGAACAATCGCGCGCGGGCTCGGACCGCAGCAAACGAGCCCAGTGTGAAAGCACCGTCACCTGCCTCCGCAATTTTTCAAATCAAAGCAGTGAAGGCGGGGGAGGGGGAAGGAAGAGGATGGCAGAGCAGGGCGCGCACATCGCACAGACTGGTGTGTGGAGGTGAATTACAGTGAGCCGTTTGAGACGGGAGACCAAAAATAAATATGCGGTCAATAGTAAAACGACACGTCGACTAAAAAAATTGGCGTCGACTAATTTGCATGGTCGATTACGTCGACTAAGTCGACTAATCGCGGCAGCACTACTCGACAGAGACGCGAGTGTTGCGTGTACTTTATTAGACAGGTGAGCAAATGTACACAAAACTAATCAATGTTATTTAGGTCAACATGATGAAATGTTAGAATATGATATGTATGTTATTCTAATGTTGATCTAGCTTACTCATATAGCCAACAAACAACCTAACTAACAACATTCAACACACTCAAATGGCGTTTAGTGTGATAGTGTAACTGTTAGAGCAAGTGAAGCAGAGCTGCGTTACCTCAAGTTTAATTCCTCTAATAAACTGACCTGTGTGAGTAATTCAGCACTTGCGTGTAGTTCGGTGGAATGAAATGTCCTTATTCCTTTATATCCGCGGGACTCGCGTTGCGTGTGGCGCTGGTATACGTCTCTCATTAGCAATCGCGCTTCACACCACAGTCATGTTAAAAACATCACTGTATTCACTCATCCATAAACGATCCATCAGCTTGATGACAAGATCCATAATTACGCTTAATGCTTTGCGTCATCAATATATGCCTTTGTTATTGTAAGAGGTTAGCGACCCCTGGTGGCCAAAAATCGTACATATTGTACCTTTAAATATGGCTGAACGATTCGAGAAAAAATCTAATTGTGATTTTTCCTGATAAAAAAATATTATTTATTTAAAGGTCCAGTTGCTGCACAATTTTACTATGATTATTATTATAACAAAATAAAAATATTAAACAAAATAAGAAATAATACTATTCCAAATTGAGCGGCATTGGTACCGTAAAGCATTTTTTTCATAAATATTTCCCATAGGGATTTTAAAATTGTCTCTTTTTTTTTAAAGTTTGCCGTGATCCAAACCAAGCAGCTACGAGGAGAATCACAACACTACAGCGTTTAATTTTAAGCAAGTGTACAAAACTTTTTACTTAACGGTTTTAGTGAGGGAAAGAACTTCAATCCCATGAAGCATTGCGAACAGCATAATACAATTTAAAATGATTGAGAAATATATAACTGCTCATTTACAGATGTTGATTATATGTATAAAAAAAGTATATATTTTAAGTTTATTGCGAAATATTCATATATATAGTAGTTTGACAGTGTAGAGAGATGACGTCATTCGCAGTGCTTCATGGGAGTGGGCGGAGCTAAAGAGCTCTTCTGGTGCATGTTGCTTTTCTCTCTGATTGGTGTCATTTTCTGTACAGCATCATGGGTAATGTAGTTTATGAGCAGAGTATTTAACACAAATAAAAATGATCATGAGCGGCTCACAGTGCCGTGCTTCACTCTGAAACACACAACACATTATATTTTATTAAAGCAGCCTTTGTGATTTGATAAGTGCACCAAGCCATATCACAATTTCAGGGGTTTTCCTATTACTTGTGCATCCCTACATGAAATGCTTTAAAAAATGTAAATTTTTTGTTCTTTTTTAACAAAGTGTGAATATTGATAATAAATTATAAAAAAAATTAACAGTAATTTGACTCTTTAGTTGAACAAACTAAACAAAACAAACAAATCCAACAATATAGCAACAAACACAGTGCACACAACATAACTACAGAGCCCAAGTCACAAAACGAGTACGAGTGAAAAATACAATCTCCGAACAAGCGATTCTGACCACCTGTATCTACACCCATAGGTCTCAGTATAAAGTCCAAACATAAACACTTACCTCAGTGCATATTTAAAGTCCCCCGTAGTCAATAATTGTATCGCTTAAAACTCATCTTTTATCACCAAAATCACATTAAAATGTGTTTCCCTTGGAAAAAAATGTCTTCATGCTTTAAAGGGGTCATATAATGCCATTTTTGTACAAGCTAATATGATTCTTTAGGGTCTAAATTAAAAGTTTGTAATATACTTTAATTAAAAATTCTCATTAGTATTGTCAGAAAACACTTATTTTACCTGGTCAAAAACAGCTCTGTTTTCAGCACGCCGTTTCAGTGCATATGACTTTAAATGATCATGAGCTTTGCTGACTCCGCCTCTCTGTTCTATGCGTACACCAGAGCCGGCTCTGGCGTACACCGTTTGTAACCCACTAACATAATAACCATAACACGTTGTTCAGTATAAACGTGGGATTATGAATTATATTGAGAACGTCATACATAGAAAACATGCCGGAATGTACCCTGAGTGTAAACCTTAGACGCATTCATTGTGAAGCGTGCAGCTAGCGATTTACAAGGATTAATATAAATATTAATATAAAGTTTAATAAAACGTTACACTCACTTCAGTTCTTCTGGAGCAGCTGCAGGAACACGAATAGATGGTACCGATCCTTTCAGGAGCAGCTTCTTAGAAAAACCAGCTTTATACCTCCTCATTTATAAAGCAGTCTGGTGTGTGAAATGATTCGCGCAAACATGAGAGCATTGACGTTGCTCGTGTGGAATATTCCCTTCGAAAACAAACTCAGCCACTGCGTCTTCAGCGGTTCGGATTTAGGAACATTAAAATGACTGCTATGTTCGTTATTACACCCAAGAACAGAACACCACAATCGCTTAGACGCCATTCTGCTCATAGACAGTGCTCCAGCATATCAACAATGACCGCGCCGGTCCGCGCAGACTATGATTGACAGCTCGCTCACGAGCGAGGGCGGGTCTGTGTTGAAACACTCCTGTCAATCAACAATCGTGGGAGGGGCGTCCGTTTTATTGAAGTCACAAAAACGAACGGCTTGATTTGAGGCAGGGGAAAACATATAAGGAGATTAAAACAAAACCACTGGATGCATTTTTATCATTATATGATGGTTGTGTACAGGCACTGCCAACACACATTTCAGTACAATCAACTTGTAAAAGTGCATGTACCATTATATGACCCCTTTAAAATAGCTTGGATGTAACTCGACACCCTCGCCTCATTTAGTATGCGTGGTTCTATGAATATGCAAATGAGCCCCGCCTCCACTCACTCCCTCAGCTCAGAGATCCACTGGTTGACGATCACACGTTGATCTGATTGGTTACAAGGTCGTTTGTGACGTCAGAAACACCAGCGATTTCAAACCGTGTTTTTGAGACTGTCTTTGGTTCACTGCAGTTTTAAGCAGAAAATACTCAGCAATGCTGTCGACTTATGAACTTACACATAGTTTGTCTTAAAGCATATTAAAAACACCACAAAGACACATATAAACTACATTAAAAGCTGGATTTTCACCAGAGGGGACTTTAACCCTCTGGGGACCAAGAACGCGCCCGCACGTTTTGCTGTTTTTTTTTTCACATAGCAGCAACATAGACTTAAAATACTCCGTCATTTATGGTCATATAAATAAAATCAATACATGATTATAAACTATAGAGGGTCTTCTTTTTTTGTGTACACTCACATTAACATCAAAACCTTGTGTTTTTTTTTTAAATAAATAAAATAAACAGGGTGCGCTTTCAGCTCACTCTGTCTCCGCAAAAATCTTTCTGAAACATGTCTGGAAAATGAACGGAAACTCCGCTAATACTTATCACACAAACATGAAACATACGTCTAAAGAACGGTTTAAATTTCTACTTTTAAATAAAACAATTCACATTTAAAACAAATATTCTCCTGCAATGTAATCTGTCTGAAACTAAAGAGAAGTATAGTTTCTCCTGTCTCAGCTCATTATCGTTAATTTGTTCACACCCACTCGCAGAGCTATTCATAAGATAATGTGTTGAGGCCATTTGCAAAATAGATAAACGCCCCCAGGCAAATGCTGTAAACACAATATATTTTTTAGTCAGATTAAGATTCGTCTTGCGCGGCTATGAGGAATAATCCTGGGACATTTACCACAGAAGGGCTGGTTTATTTTCACTTCGAGGAGGAGCAACAGATTCAGCTGAGAACTGTAAGTGTTTTGTGGCTGTGCTTTGTTCTAATCGCGATATAGAATAACGTTAGTGTCTGTAAACGGAAAAATAGCATAGCCTACTGTTTAAATGTGAATTATGTTTCTCTCTGTGTGTGTGTGTGTGTGTGTGTGTGTGTGTGAATGAATGAATGAACGCACAGATACGCACTGTTACAGACGAAATAAAAGAACATTTCTTTGACTAGTTTTGGATAAAGTTTTTCAAATCAAATAAGCATCAAATAAGCTTCAAAATAAAGACATCAAATACGCTTATGTTTTGTCAATAAACTAATCAACTAAGATGTTTGTTCCAATGCAAGCTATATCAAAATAATGAATCCTCAACTTTGAAATATGTATGATCAAACTAAGACATTTATGGAAAAAGACTATTTTCTTTTCAAGATGTTTCCAACTCTAACTTTGAACTGAAATAAAACCATGTCTATATGGTGAAGGGTGTGTGATAGAAGTGTCCAGAGTATGCAGAGTATGCGCCCTGTATTTTAAAGAAGAACATTTAATTATTTGCGATACATTATTCATTCACAAAGAATTCAGGGACATTATTCATTTCCCTAAAGGTTAGAGTTTTCCTCATTTTTTAAATTAAGGCATTAAGATTTTTTATTCCTCTTCTTAGTCAACTTTAGCATGGGTGTTTTCACTTATTCTAAGCAGCGTGTGTGTGTGTGTGTGTGTATATACACTACCGTTCAAAAGTTTGGGGTCAGTGAGAATTTTATTTTTATTTTTTGGAGGAAAGAAATCAATACTTGTATTTATCAAGGAATAATTAATTTGATCGAAAGTGACAGTAAAGACATTTATAATGTTACAAAAGTCTTTTGAACTTCCTATTCATCAAAGAATCCTAAAAGAAAAGAAAAAAAACGGAACAACTGACAGACCAACAACTGTTTCAACATTGATAATAATAATAAATGTTTCTTGAGCATCAAATCCTCATATTATACTGATTTGTGAAGGATCATTTGACACTGAAGACACTGACACTGGTGATGCTGAAAATTCAGCTTTGATCACAGGAATAAATTACACTTTACTATATATTCACACAGAAAACAGCTGATTTACACTGGAATAATATTTAATACTATAACCGATTTTTGTTGTATTTTAAATCAAATAAGCGCAGCCATGGTTAGCAGAAGAGAATTCTTTTAAAAGTATTTAAAATCGTACCGACCCCAAACTTTTGAACGGTAGTGTATATATAAGCAATTTTATATAAGCAATTTTAACCAGAAACCAGTCCTTTGTTGTGTATCTTTGGATTATGTTGTGTTGTAAATAAATCCAAACAATCTAAAAGCCATTCTTTTTTTAAATCTCCTCATTCTTTGTGCAAGGGTCCTCATACTGATATGGCCTGATAGCACACCTAATAGGGCCATTATGGGAGGGTGAGTCTTTCTCAGGTGTGAAATGCCATACATATTAATGAGAGATCACGCCTCCTCGCATAAAGCTTTCTCACACTAAACACGTCATACACATTATAAAAGACTTTATTGACTTATCTGAATGAGTAGTCAGGATGATTCTCACATAGTTTTGGAGCAAATATTCTAGACTATGTGATACAATTTTCAAAAGTCTTGTGAAGAAATAATCAATATGTGTTTTGTGGCCTTATTTCAGAAACTTTTATTTTTAAGTTTTTCAATAACCATGCATAAATAATATTCTCTCAAAAATGCAAACATGTACATACATGTTGCTCAAATATTATGGTAGCCCCGTTTGTGCTATATAGAGTGAATTTACACCGTTGCCATTAACATGTTTATAAATAACTGAAAAAAGCACAAATGTCAGTGCATGTCAAAACATCCCAAGGGCCTCAAAAAACCCTTGGTCCCCAGAGGGTTAATTGTCCTTTCTCCTAAAGCCCCGTTCACACCGCCAGCGACACGCAGTGACAAAGCGACACGATCCCATTCATTTCAATGGAGCGCTGCCGACTTCCGGCGACACAAGCGACAGTAACCGTTGGCGACAGAATGTGGGCGTGTCAAGTGACGCGAGACACGCAACAAAAGTTCAGGAATTTCAACTTTATGCAAATGAGAAGCGAGCGACAACCAATAGGAAAGAAGACGTGGAGTTCACGTCACAGTCTCGAGTGTCGACGAGTTTGAGGGCGATTTCACAGTTTTATATGATTTGACTGTAACCACATACATTTATATAATAAAATGATGCATGGAAAATAAACTGTCGACAGTCTCAGTGAGTTTAATTAATACATCTATAGTTCGAGTGTTGTTAT
Organism: Rhinichthys klamathensis goyatoka; assembly: GCF_029890125.1. Taxonomy (NCBI): domain Eukaryota; kingdom Metazoa; phylum Chordata; class Actinopteri; order Cypriniformes; family Leuciscidae; genus Rhinichthys; species Rhinichthys klamathensis. The sequence continues at coordinate 193,183 of NW_026607160.1, read as the reverse complement.
TTTATGTTTAGTTTAGCACTGCTGCAGTTCATTTAAACGTACAGTATGTAATTTTTGGCCACCAGGGGTCGCTAACCTCTTACAATAACAAAGGCGTATATTGATGACGCAAAGCATTAAGCGTAATTATGGATCTTGTCGTCAAGCTGATGGATCGTTTATGGATGAGTGAATGCAGTGATGTTTTTAACATGACTGTGGTGTGAAGCGCGATTGCTAATGAGAGACGTATACCAGCGCCACACGCAACGCGAGTCCCGCGGATATAAAGGAATAAGAACATTTCATTCCACCGAACTACACGCAAGTGCTGAATTACTCACAGGTCCGTTTATTAGACGAATGAAACTTGAGGGAACGCAGCTCTGCTTCACTTGCTCTAACAGTTACACTATCACACTAAACGCCATTTGAGTGTGTTGAATGTTGTTAGTTAGGTTAGGTTGTGTGTTGGCTATATGAGTAAGCTAGATCAACATTAGAATAACATACATATCATATTCTAACATTTCATCATGTTGAACTAAATAACATTGATTAGTTTTATGTACATTTGCTCACCTGTCTAATAAAGTACACACAACACTCGCGTCTCTGTCGAGTCGAAGTTAGTCGCGGATGTGGCGCTCTCGGCATCTCAAAAGCTGTTGATCTTCGTTCTAGTCCTCTTTTTGTCTCAAAGTCTGCTTGCCATGGTCCATAATGTTTGAACAAAACAACAACAGCGTGAGCGTCTCGCTAGGCGTAACCCAGTTGTCCACGTCTGTCGCCATGGTTACTATGGCAGTGCGAGCGGAAACCGAGGGTAACGCGGATATGATGCCATTGGCTGGCGACTCCTCACCCCTGCTCACACGCCCCGTTTCCTTGGTTAAAATCACAATTTTCTCACGATTATTAATAGTTGGAAACATTTGGGATATTGTAAGTAATCAACTAAACCAAAATTGGCCTAGTGGTTTTTGGATATTTTACTGCAAAAATCCTACATATTGTACCTTTAACAGTTTCCCCTGCATTATGTTAACTATTAGGGACAAGAAAAATGATTTATTTGTCAAATTCGAGTGACGTTTTAGTGATTTATGACCGTATGAGTGAGTTTAATTTGTTGATTGATCGATCGTTAATCTAGTAGATGATTTCATCCACTGAACACTGTGGTAATATAAAAACACTCTCCCAACAGCTGATACTTTTTATTCAATTGAGCATAATTCCTGGTCAAATTAAAATGATATAGTTGTATATATCACTTGTGATGGTGTTTTGTATAGATATGGCCAGACGTGATTAGAGCGACAGCACTACGAACGCCCACAAGCGACTCGCAGTACAGAGACTAGCGGTGTGAACGAGGCTTAGGAAACAGTTTGTTTTTTTGGCCTTTATTGTTGGAGTGTATGCATTGCGATACAAAACAAAACACTACAAGCTCAGTCGTTTTTCGAAACTGCAGATGCAGAAATATGAATGAAATACTGTGCAATCAGTCTCCATCCTCATCTTCACTACTGTAAACGTCAGCTTTTACAAATCAATGTGCTGTTTAGCATTGAGGGTTTGATATCTGTTGACAGGACTGCAGATCATAAGCTAAAATCTGCCTTTTTTCTAGATAAACTCCTTCAGTGAGGTCTTAAACACCTGCCTCTGAAGAATGCTGGACATTTCCCGTTCGCCCGGCCTGACACTTACACAAACAGACGAGTGCAGAATGCGCAGGTCAAGCTTTTCTAGGTCAGGCTCTTAGCTCTGCCTGGATCCTCACTGCATGTTGCTAGCGTTATGGCAACTAATCATTTCATAAAATCAGGTCCACTTTGCAGCTTATTCTGATGAAGAGAACATCTGACGGACATCTAACGTGCACTAAAGGCATGAATAATAACTATATAATAATAATTAAAGAAATATAGTAAATAATAGAACAAAACAAATGTAAGACTGATCATTCAGGAAGATTACAGTGATATTTGAACAGAAAATGAATAACTGTGTACATGATTTCTGCCCGTTCAAATGCAACTGAATATGCATGTGTATCACAAGTTTTCTTTCATGCCGACTTTAAGTCAAGTTACATTAATTTGAGGAGCAGAATGATTTAAGATATTAAGTCTTGATTAAGTTTTGATTGAGAAAAATAAACTTAAAAGGGAAAACAAGGTTATTTTTCTGACCCTGTTGACGTTTTTTGTTGCTTTAAAAAAAAAGAAGCAAAACTCACTTTTTTTTTTTATATTTTCCAGTTAACAAGACTTAATATCTTAAGTAATTTTGCTTTTCAAGTAAATGTATTTTGTAAATAGAGTACTCGATTTAAAAAAATCCTCGGAAGTGTTTAATTCCACAGACAAGAATCCATGAACTGCATTATTACACCAATTTCTAATGCTGCACTATATATTAAAACCATTTAAAAACCATACGTTTGCATATTGCTATTGTGAATTTAATGTGTTTAATATACGTATATGAGCTTTAATGATTTTCATGCGTGACTCGGTTCACAGTAAACGCTGCTCATGAACTGTTATACATGCGTCTCAAACTCCATCTCTGCATACGCTGTGAGTTTGTGTTGCTTATAGCGTTCATCTGGGAACCATTTCATTTGTAACATAAATCATTTATAAACCTACGCCAACACAACAGAATACATCAATATGTTTCTAAATCTGTTTCTAAAAAGTTTTGAGGTCCACATTTTCTTGTTCAATTACAGTGGCTGTAGCATTTAAATTGTAAAGAATGAACCAAATATGAAAGATTAATTAAAATTTTTAATGAAATGTCTTTTGGCCTAAATGAAACCAGGATTTGATCTGCTGTAAACTTTAACAACAACCAGGCTGTCGGCGCCTCTGCGGGCTTGTGTTATAATACATAATGTACATAAGATGATTGCTTATATTATGTATTTTAACCGTGTTGTTCTATGTAACCATATGATTACTTGCTTTTTTATACTTTATTTGAACTAAATTTGGCCTTGTTGTTGTTATTATATATGTATATATGTAATTAAAGGCTTAGGTCTATTTTTATTACCACCCAAAAAAAAAATCAGATTACTCGATTATAAGGTTGCAACTAACGATTATTTAGATAATCGATTAATCTGTCAATTATTTATTCGATTCTTTGATTAATTGGATGAAAAATTTCAAAAAATTATTATACATTTTTTTAACTGTTATTACAGATCCTGCCCAATGCTGTCTTCTCCAAACGATGGATATGTAATATAAAGCCTACAAAAACAAATGATTCTCTCTATGTAAGCTATGCTGTATTTTTAAAGATAATAAACAAAACCAAAAGCACAAAATGTTAACTCGTACGAGATATGAGGAACACAGTCATCACTCACGCATCTGAACATTAGCCTACATTAATGGGCTTTTCTAACAAGAGACAGCCCTAGTTTAGATATTTGTTCTGGAAAACAAGACAGAAATGCTTTGAGAAACGAGTGTCCTGCAGTGTAGATGATTGTTGTTTCCCTTACAGCTGACTAACCTGAACCTGTCGAACGGGATCTTCAGCAGAGGGGGTCTGACATTGGCTCCTGGGCTGCGACCCGGACCCGTGAGAGCCGTGCATACAGACGCCGCCGCTGGGAACTCTGGGTAAGTGTTCATGCATTTCTGTTGTGTTGCTCACATGATCACAGTGATTCACATATGATGACTTGTTAGTTATTTGAGCGCAACTCATCATGCAGGTCTGCGCTATACTCCACTCATTGTGCTAGTGTTGTCTGCATACTAATTCTGTTCTCAAGTATATATTCATTTCTTGCTATTGCAGTTTTGTAATGTTATTGGTATTCTTTTGGCTGGTATGTCACAATATATTATTTAAATAGTGCTTTACACAATACATTTATACTGTTTCAAAGCAGCTTCACATCAACAAACAGGAAAATACCATAATATTAATGTTGTACAATTGATCAATTATGAGAAAGAAGCTCTACAGAAGATAATGGTGTGATTATTCAGTTCAATGTTGATTCAGTTCTGTTCAATAACAGTGTCAATGTTGCAAAGTTCATCAATTATGAAACGAGTTCAACTCACTTGTAAGGAGCTCTACAGAAGGCAACTATAGTATCCAGCTGCAGACCCGCAGCACCACCAGTTTCAGAACCCCAGCGCCAGAACCGGAAGTAAGGGGCGGAGCTTACGTTCTAACCCCAGCGCCAGGACCGGAAGTGAGGGGTGGAGCTTACGTTCTAAACCGAGTAACGCCACCTAACGATTTGGAGCGTAATTTGCTTAGACACGAAACGGCATTATTACACACGAAACGTCATACTTTATACGTATTAATGATACATTAACCCCCTGGGGTCGGCTATCGCGCCGGCGCGATTGTCTCACTTTTTTTCTTATCAGTGTAAAAGAGACTCAAAATACTCGGTTAATTTTGATCTTACATATAAGTGTTGTACATCATTAGATCCTGTTAAGTTTCTATTTTTTTTGTGGAGACTCACAATAAAAACAAAGTGTTGTGCTTTTCACCAAATAAAGAAAAACAAACATGATGCGAGTTCTGCGTTCTCTCTGACAGTGAAGTCCATTCTGAAACGTGTCCTAAGATTAACTGTAACTCCGCGATTACTTGTCACACAGGCACGAGAGGTTTTTCTTTATGAAGCTTAAATTCTCTTCTTTTAAATGAAGTAATTTATATAAAAAACAAATATTCTCAGTTTATGCAATCTGTATGAAAAGAGAGTGCTGTCAGTATTTTTTTCCCCAGCTCATTACACTTCATTACGCGTTAATCTGACACGCCCACGGACGACGCGCGCTATTCAAACGCAAATGTCGAGGCAAGCCATGACAATGCCCACATCAGCCGTTCCACCGCGGCGGTAAAATGTGTGGTGTATTTGCTGCCTTTTACCGCTAAGAGGCGCTACAATCATAGACTCTGAAAAGTGTTCGTTTATTCCGGTTTATTTTCTCTAATGCGTAATCTGCTGCCGCACCGCGCTGATTCAGAGCGATTGAAAGCTGGTAGCAGAAGAATTCAACAAGTGAAACGTAGTTAAAATAATTCATAATCACAATACTGAAATTAGGCTACTGAAATGTAATTGAATAAATAATGAAAACATTTCAACATAAAACATTGCAAAAAAAACATTTAGGCTACATGAATGAGGCTTTACAACTTAAACAGCGTACAGACGGTAGCTCAGTGATCAACGCAACGACACGAGCTTCGAGGAGCTTCAATCGACCCGAGATCGAATCTCAATGTAGCATAGGCCTACATGTTGTTAACCGATGTTGGCCTACAGCGTTTATATTTTCCCACCTTGATGCTTAAATAGCTAACTGTTTATATCTCTTTACTTATTTAAAGTCAAGAGTTTTGTTTGATTATCATTACAACATAAATTTGCTACATTCCTGTAGAACCGCAGCGCTGCACAAACGACAAAAACTGATGAAGGAAGATTGTCAGCCGATTGCATCAGAAAATGAAAAAGAAGAAGCTCGTCTTTAGTCTGCTAAATTATTGTGTAATGTAAAAGAACACAAAAATTACTTATGTTTGAAACCAAGTTTGAACATTTCAAGGTTTAAATAAAGTGTCGGGACAGTTTTTTTTAAATTTAAAACAGGGTTGCATCGGTTTAGAGTTTATTTCTTTTGCGATGCAAAATAAGAAACACTAAGGCTAATCTTATTCTTGCGACATTTTAAATTCGTATTGCCAAAGAAATTACAGCTAAATTAAACAATTAAAACAGTACAAAACGAAAATTGTCCAAAGAAACATATTTAAATTAAAAACATGCGTTTCTCTTTGCCTCTCTCGCGCTGGATCTCTTTTTAACAAGTTTATTTAGTCTCCCTCGCTCTGATAATACTACTGTATATGTCGCTGCGTGTCAGCCATACAAATCACGAAAAAATTATTTAGCCTTTAATTGTTGCTTCAAAGACACAGCATGCCTTGTTGAATTCACCGTACAATAACTTCAATTGAAATTTTGTGTGAAAAAAAAAACTTTAAATAGGCTACAATAAATAAACTACAATATTTATAATATACTAAAACTACTATTATAAATTTATATAAAATATGGGGCCTACATTTGGACACAGATTTATCCTTACAATAATTTTGCCTGCTCATCAGGCTGGCTATCCGACACTCTCCATATGAAAGAGGAACATTAACACCTTTGTCCAGCAACTGTCCCTCCAACCCCCCACAGGCTATCGGAGTCTGAGGCTGACTTAACACAAAGAGAAGTCGCAATTCACACTTAAATCGCTATTCTAGACAGTGTTGATAATGAAGGAATTAAATGGAATTACATGTAGCCTAGTGATATTTCTGTCATAAAAGTTTATTACTAAATATTTCATTATTTCAATAATTGATGAAATAAAACTGGTTTGGGGCAGCTTTTTCCAAGCAAAACTAAATATAATCTGAAAAAACGCTTGTTAATTTGTTGTCATGAACAAAATGTTCAACTCAATATTAAAGTCTACAGGGATCTTTGGATCCTTACAACCAGGCATGCAATTTGTGAATTAAGTTTTTATTTGATTTTGTATTATTCAAATAAATATCGAAACACTGTGCTTCGTGGTAATGCTGCTAAATTAAATAACATTTATAGAAAAAATTATGAACTTAAATGAAACAATATCGCAACATTTCGACAAATACATTATTTGATCTGTTTTTACATTTTAATTCAGAGCCATTTAGCCTACATTTAATTAGAGCGAGATTTTCACCCTTGTCATTTTCTCATTGGGAAGCGCTTACATTACACGTTTGAGTAGATCCTCTGTTCCTCTAGTTTTCATATGGATTAGCCTATAATCAGATAACATTTATTAGCCTAAATATTTAGACATTTAAAGGCTTTAGACATAGCCGATTTCTTATCGTGACTGAGCTGAAGTGGCTTTCGGTTCATTTTTGTGACGCGCAGTTCCCGAAGACAGAGACGACAGATAGCCTATACTGTTTTTGTCGTTAGCCTAATATGAATACAAGTTTACAGTTTTGAACGATGTAAGCTACTCTACTCTTATCTGTATGACCAAAAAATTACGGAGTCGCCTACTAAGTTATTTTAGCTGTAATAATGAGAAAAATAAATTAGTCTAAATGAACGCGCCGCCGTGTTTGTCGAACACTAACTCACCATGCCAGAATAAAACCCGACTTTAGAAAAATGCATAGGGCCACTCGGCGTGGTGTGCCAAAACACTTAATTATAAACTTCAATATTTCATTCAAAATAATCTCAACACGCTTTGTGAAATTTTGAAAAGCCGTGCATGCATTAAGGCCACTGGAACTAATGAACAACTGAAACGCTGGTTTTGATTTTATTGTTTGTCGTTTAAACGTGCCTGTTGCATATCTCTATTTTATATATTTGATATTGGTGAAGTAGCCTATAGCATTGATTAGCTGTGGAGGGAGGGGTGTGGGGATTAAAATAATTCAGCAGAAGTAGGGATGTTTAGACCAGAAGGAAATCACAATCCCCCCTGGCAAATCACACTTTACTTAAAACCATGTTTTTAAAAACTCTAGGTTGTAGGGAACAGACCTCTCTGCCATGCGCGCGCACGGTTTGGAGCACAATATCTGTCTCGCATGCACGCTCGCTCTAGATAGATTACGGGATATTTTAACTAATTTGCGGTATAACTAGTCGATCACGAGTGGCTCAACAGGTAGATCTATAGATAAACTATATCCTTCAGGAATTTGACCGACCGGGTTGACACTTCAGCGTGAGAAATCGGGGGTGTGGCGTGAGAGCCTGGAATAAAAAAAATAATATATATATAGCCTATATATATAGGCTATATATCATTTATTTTTTTACAGAACTGCTTTTGAAATTACGATTGGTAGCCTATTATTATACAGATGCAAAGTCGTTCTGTTGGATACTATTTTGTTTTTTTGTATTTTTACTTAGTGTAAAATGGAAATGCATGATAATTGTATTTTATAAATATAAGCAAAAAAAAAAACTGTATGGTGTAACAGAGTTTTAGAGCTAGACAAATCTCTTTGCAATAATAAATATAAAATTTACAGCAGACCATGTTTGTGCGGGATTTGAACCCGTGTCATCTTGATGATGAACCGTAAGTTCTACCGCTCAGCTATGAATTTTCTCACTGAGAAATACCCAAACGTCTGTTTCTGACATGAGCGAGAAAACGTTTTGTCTTTAGCCTGTGCGAGTGTAGGCCTACTTTAGCCTTTTAAAGTTTTAAAAGATTATATCTTATCTGTATGACCAACAATTTGTTGTAGGCTTATTTGGAAATTACCATAACTTGTAGTATTTCATCCTTAGGCTACTGTTAATAGACATTAGCCCCACTTACGTTTTGCTAAATGTCCCTTTGCGCCACCTGGCGGTCATTTCGCGAACGACTTTGCAATGCGACTGGTTTATTTTTACCGCGGTGGATGGCTAAAAATGGTATGTGGATGGCTAAAAGGTGTGACTATAAATGTGCTTTTGGCTTTCATTTAAATTTTGATTGTTTGTATATATATATATATATATATATATATGTGTGTGTGTGTGTGTGTGTGTATAAACATTTATTTATTTATATACACTACCGTTCAAAAGTTTGGGGTCGGTACGATTTTAAATACTTTTAAAAGAATTCTCTTCTGCTAACCATGGCTGCGCTTATTTGATTAAAAATACAACAAAAATCAGTTATAGTATTAAATATTATCTCCAGTGTAAATCAGCTGTTTTCTGTGTGAATATATAGTAAAGTGTAATTTATTCATGTGATCAAAGCTGAATTTTCAGCATCACCAGTGTCAGTGTCTTCAGTGTCAAATGATCCTTCACAAATCAGTATAATATGAGGATTTGATGCTCAAGAAACATTTATTATTATTATCAATGTTGAAACAGTTGTTGGTCTGTCAGTTGTACAGTTTTTTTGTTTGTTTTAGGATTCTTTGATGAATAGGAAGTTCAAAAGACTTTTGTAACATTATAAATGTCTTTACTGTCACTTTCGATCAAATTAATTATTCCTTGATAAATAAAAGTATTGTTTTCTTTCCTCCAAAAAATAAAAATAAAATTCTCACTGACCCCAAACTTTTGAACGGTAGTGTATATATATTGTCCTTGCATTCTTTCTTGTGTGACACCCCTGAATGAAAGGCTCATTAGTATGCAGTCTGCTCAGGTGAGAACTGCCTAATTATTCATGAGGGGGTTGGGCCGTTCCGCCCATCCGCATATTGCCTTTGCAAACAAAAAAATGTTTTTCACAATTTAAAACAATCTATTGTTTTATGTGAATGATTAGGCAGAATGATTTTCAGATCAATTTGAAGCAAAAACTCAAGGCGACAACATCCACTAGTCAAAAGTCTTGTGGACAAATATTTAGTATGTTATTTGTGGCCTTATATTATAAACTTTATTTTTTAGTTTTTTCAATAACCACGTATAAACAATATTCTCTCAAAAATACAAACATGTACATACATGTTGCTCACATATTATGGTAGCCCTGTGTGTGCTATATAGAGTGCAATTTCACCTGTGCCATTAATATGTTTATAAGCAACTGAAAAAAGCACAAATGTCAGAGCATGCCAAAACATCTCAAGGACCCCGAAAACAAGGTATAGTACAATAAGCATTTTAAAACATTGATTTTGTGTAATAGAATTCTATATAGTTATCCGTTTCATTGTATTATGAGAGTTACTTCCTGATCATGATGGTGAAAAATAATGCTTGAAACTTATGGTCATTTTATATAAAATATACTTTATTTCACAAGAACATGTGCAGCATGCATTTTTCTTTATGTAAAATAATGTCAAAAATCTTATAAAGAGAGAGAAAATCCGGCATTGTTTTAAAAGAAACCATAAAAATGTACCGTACTTCAAATAATAGCCGAGTCCCAAATAGACGATTGTCTCTTTTACACGCCTGGTGTGGCTGCAGGTTTGGGTAAATAAAGTCCGGTCTCAAATAGAGGTCGGGTCTGTTTTTTAGTTTCAGGTTGTATTAAATCTTCTAAAACCCGTCAGATCGTCCGCTTTTTGGCGGCCGACAAAGCAAATTTTTGTCCCGCCAAAGCCTATTTTGATCGGTGAGTGATGTAGAATAGAAGGACTGCTGCGCATGACAGGGCAGAGCAGAGAGAGAGAGCCCCGGCCGCGCGCGCGCACTCTCACGTCTTCAAACAACACTTGCTCTTTATTTGTCACATATCAGTTATAGTTCATACAACGAGCAGCGACTCACTGTGTAATAAAAACATACCCTAAATATTATTTAAAAGGTGCAACAATTTTAAATATTTTTAAATACTTGCAAAAATAACCATGCTTGTGTCATTGTAAATAATTCCGCCCCTCCCTCACTTCCGGTTCTGGCGCTGGGGCTCTGGCACTGGTGGTGCTGCGGGTCTGCAGCTGGATATATCTCGAAGGCAATAGTGTCAGTAATACTATAATACTCCATGAAAGGTGAGTGACAGATAACAGCACTAATGTCATGACAACTCTGAGTGTTTTCATAGGAATGGGTCTGACAATGTTGATATGTTTGGTCTTGGCGGAATAGATCTGCTACTCTGCTGTTATAGAGCAAAGTACAGGTCTTGCTCCTGCCAATACACACACAACACACTGCTGTGAGCAAGACAGACCCGCTGCTGCTGTACAATATAGTGTAGATGAATTACCCGTCTATACAGGGGGAGCTGGGGAAGTGGAGGGTTTCTGGAAGTGCTTCAGTCAGCCCTGTAGAGAATGATGTGATTGCAAGCAGATTGAGTTAAGGACCTGTCAGCCTGCGCCATCTAGAGTTTCATGACAGGACTTTGACAGACTAGTGCCCTCACTTCACCCATGCATCTTTTCAGATATTCACAATCTTGTGAAACTGGAGCATTTTGTCAAATAATCATATCAGGGGTTGACGATATACCGGTAGACACAATGAATTATTAGCTTTATTGCGGTTATACCCTGCATCGGCATAAAAGTTTATCCTTTGCATGTGTTTTTAAGACTTGCCAGTGATTTTAAAACCGCTAAAGCACAAAGAGGGGAAAGAGAAGCCAATTCAGTTTTCTGTGTTTAAATGGTCATATACTCTCAAAAACATGTCAAAATGATCATCTTGGCAAATATTCATGTAAACACTGTTGATTATGTCTTAAAGTCCTCCTGTGGTGAAAATCAAGCATTTAATGTTGTTTATGTGTGTATGTGGTGTTTTAATATGCTTTAAGACAAACCATGTGTAAGTTCATAAGTCGACAGCATTGCTGAGTATTTTCTGCTTAAAACTGCAGTGAACCAAAGACAGTCTCAAAAACACGGTGTGAAATCGCTGGTGTTTCTGACGTCACAAACGACCTTGTAACCAATCAGATCAACGTGTGATCGTCAACCAGTGGATCTCTGAGCTGAGGGAGTGAGTGGAGGCGGGGCTCATTTGCGTATTCATAGAACCACGCATACTAAATGAGGCAAGGGTGTCGGGTTAAGGCCCTTTCACACCGGACGCGTAACGAAAAAGCGAAACGGAAAAGCGAATAGTTCGCGTTAGGGGTGGGAATCTTCGGTCACCTCACGATCCGATCCGATTCCGATTCTGGGAGTCACGATCCGATTCCAGAACGATTATTTATCTACCTCCCCCTTATTAATTCATTAGTTTACATAAGTAATTAAGGCGAGACACGGCAGGCAAAAACATAGTTTTTTTTTCACTGGTCAATTTTGAGATTTCGGGATATTTGTCTTCAAAAACATGTCTTCTTTCAGACTTGTGGTGAAAAAAAGTCCGAAATACACATTTAGGTCTTTATTTTACTACACTTTGTCTGTTTGCGTCTGTAGATTTCTCATAAATTCATCAAAAGTTGGCGCTGTAAATCATCCGTTGCTCCGCGATCACGATCTGCACCCTGTCATCACACACACCGTTTGAAAGCTCTCTCTCTCTTGTACAATGTTGTCGGATCCAAATATGGTCATTTCCTTTTGATCAGCAACCAATCGTGAAAGTAAAAGGGCGCAAATGCGCAATCTCATTGGCTGATGCTAAACCTTTAAAGCCCGTTTTCTCAAAATGACTTTTCTCTCATACTCAAAGTCCGAAATCTCCACTTCGGTAGCACCTATATACACCAAACTTTCCAGTCTTGTACCTAGTTATATTATGAAGACATTTACAGAGGGATTTGTAAATATATTATTCCTAGCCCGATTTATATAACATTTTATTCCAAAAAACATGGCAAAAATCATTTTTTTAAGGCTATTGACAGTATATTCTGATTTATAGGATAACAAAAGTAGATATCCATAAATCCCTCTGTAATTGTTTTCCCATCTAATATGTGAACACAATGAAAAAAGAATTTTGAACCTGGCTTTATCCAATACTCAGATTTCATTTTTTTAAATATATGCAAATTAGTGCATATTTTATTAGATAATGCCTAATTTGCATATTTAAACATTAAATTACAGAAAACTTGTAATACATTTTTTTCTCATCTTAATGTAGGTAATCAACTGGGAAAGTTTCATGGTGATATCTGCTAGTTAAAAAAATTACCCTATTCACCTGTAGTGTCTCGCCTTAAGTACTTTTTAAAAAATAATTACAAATTAATTTGTTTTTGTTAAAACAGTTGTATGTTAAGAATTTTAAACTAATATAACAAATACTAAAGAGGAGCATAGAAAAATATAACAAACAACAAACAAAAAGTGCTTTCAGTAGCCTATAGATTATCTGAACGTTTTCCATTCAAGAACTGTGAGTGATTTTTCTTCATCTTTACTGTTGTTTTTTACTATAACATCATAGACTGCGGGAGATCTATTAAGCTGCATTCACGCACGCATCTCTTTTTAAATAAAAGAAGTAATGCGGTGTGTCCTGTCCGTTTAATCCCTTAAGACATAACTGGCTGTGTTTACATTAATTTTGCACAAGTACATTAAACCACTACATGGAGTCGCACAGCCGCATGCGCGAGCAGTCTCACAAACAAAGCGCGCGTCAGCATTTGAAATTGAAAGCAGCCTTCTGTTAGTGAGGTTCATATTTTCAATATATAAGTCCACTGCATTCCAAACCACATAAATGATGACTTCGTAGAGCATTTGTAAGGAAAATACCGACGGGCGAGACAGCACACTTCAAGTGTAACATCAAAGAAAGCGCGCGTCTCTCACAGCGTGTGCAATGAAGCCTGTGAATGTCCTTGTAATTCGCTTCAACCTTTCCGAACTTTATGAAAGATTATTTTACGGAAGGTTCGAGTGGTGTATGTGTGTGAGGAATTGGAAGCAAGCATAATACGGGTGTTTATAAACCAAACTCAACGTCATCGCACATCTGGTTAAAAACTAAGCTCAGAATCGATCCAGAATCGTTGGAGAGAGAATCGCGATGCATCGATGGATCGATTTTTTCTCCCACCCCTAGTTCGCGTCAAAACCATTCACATCAGCCGCGACGCGAATTTGCGACGTTCAGAGCTTCAACATTCCAAAACTTTCGCGCCGACAGCTGAGAAAACACGGACACTTCATCATCATCATCATCATCATCCAGTGAAGACGAGCTTTTCGTTTTCTTTAAAAGACAGAAAAGAAGGTTTTGTGTGCACCCAATCTTAAAGAACAGAGCGTCTGAAGGGGAGTATGCTAATCTTGTAAAGTAGCTAAAACTTTGCCACAAAGAACCAGCCAAAGTAAGGAGTATGCATTAAACATTTGAATTGTTTATTAATAAACTAGTGTTTTCTGTCAGTTTTCTGTATGAGACGCGCTCCAGTTCACGCGCCGGCGCCTCCGTGTCCTAATTATATTGTCTACTATATTTGCTTCTTATTCCTATAAATCCAGGCAATTTGTTGATGAAACATTGATTAAAATTAAGATACAATTTATACAAAACGAAATTCACTTTAAAGCTGCAGTAGGGAGTTTTGAGAAAACGTTGACTTAGCCTGAAAATTTGAACAAGCACAAGTTACAGGTCCCACCCCCTTGCTCTCTGCTGCGCTACAGCCTCCCTCCACAGCTCGTCCTCCACAGCGGAGCCCGTCGTGAACGCGCAGGGTAGTAAACAGGGCCACCGATGACGGCGGATAAAAAGTTATATGGCACATTCACTATAGGGACTAAACGTTAACAATATGCTTTACATTGACTATGGCCTGCCCATACTTTGACTACAAACTTGGTCCTCAAATCATTATGTATTTTGCAATAGCCTACATGTATCTTTATAACGTTGCACTCTTTCTATAAGTTATAAATAGCTAGTAAGATAACGTTAATATAACGGTAACTAACGTTACAGTATGTAAGTAATTATTCTAGCGATATATAATGCTAGATAAGGTGTGCTAGTAGATTATTTCAGCAACATGACAAGCCAGTGAATTAGCAGGTTTTAATTGTTGCTTAGCAGAGTGCGTGTCATTTTATCTACATGTTATGCGGCTAGAGTTTTGACACCGAGTCAATGGGCTCTGTGTAATTCTTTCTTTTTCGCTTGGTTATCGTCATCGGTCTTTTTCCTTTTACCTCTTTGTTTCATGAGCAGGTGTCACTCGAGAATTGGCAGTTTAGGTTGTTTCTCCGTCATAAGCACAGCTGCAGCTCGCCGGCAATCTTGAGTTTGAACGACGGCTCGCGCTCCGGCGCTCGCGCTGTGCAAGAGAGGGGTGTGATCAGCGCGCACACGAGCGTGACTGACACTGCTAAGACACTCCTCCCGGCTCTGATTGGTTGTTTCTGACCGGGAGCGTGTATTTCTTGCAAATGGCAATAGGACCACTGGGAGGAGCCAGAGGAGCTTGATTTTTACACAGATTATCTGTCTCATATTCTACTGTCAGGACATAATGACAGTTTTAGCAAAAACATGTTTTCAAAAGTTACCTACAGGAGCTTTAAAGAAAGGCTTTCTACAAAACAAAACTTAATAAGTGGCCAAAATTATGTCTGACCCATTCCAAATGTTTTCGATATATTGGGCATCTTATATGATCCTTAGGCTACTCATCTCATGCGGTTCCCTTTTCATATAGATCATCAACATAGATGAAATAAAAAAAATAGCATTATATTATTTAAACGTATATATGAAACGTATGTTTGAGTTTTTTAACTTATAGGCCTATTTAAGCGTCACCCCGCTCCGCTTTATTTACGCACATGCTCTGGTGTGTGGCCTATACATGCATGCAAAAATAATATGAAACACACAACCATGAATGTTGAAAATTTTCAAAATCAATTATTTCATTTTGGTGATCAAAGATGAGTTTTAAGGGATACAATGATTGACTACAGGGGGACTTTAAGTGAACGTGAGATAAAATCGGATGTGTCTCAGAGCATAGCTGTCAACCCTCCCGTTTTTTCCGGGTTTCTCACGTATTTTAGCTCTTTTCCCGCTGTCTTCCCGTTTTATTATTTTCCCGTAAAATATCCCGTATTTTTACGCTCTGATTGTGTGAGACGTACATGCTCGGACAGATTCGGCTTGAAGTCGTTCATCCTCGGATGCGGCACCGCGCGCGCTGTTACAAAAAAAGCTGTGCACACAGCCAAACGAAATGGGGTCTTGCCGATCTTGCGCACCCAACGCGTAATCTTTGCCGCGCTCGTGCGGACGCGTCAAGTATAAACAATTACTCGTGTCAGCGCGCGCTTTGATCGGTAAAGGAGCACAGACCTCTCCCTAATCATCTCCAGCAGCCCCCGAAGCACCACGTACCGTTTCCCTCGTAAGCTGATATTAGTATTTAAACATTCTCTGATAAAAACTGTTTAAAAAATGACACACTTTCTCTAATACACACACACACTGTCTCTTTCTCTCTCACTCATTTGTAGTTATAAACTCTTTAGACTTTTAATGATTAGTGCTTCATTTTTAAAGTTTGTGGTGGGTAAGAATCGTGTAAAAAAATTCCCTTATTTTGGGGATGGATTCCGGGAAATCTCCCTTATATTCAATGTTCAATGTTGACAGCTATGTCTCAGAGCCGTGTCATGTGCGTCAGGTCTTAAAGTGACAGCAGCCTAATACACCTGTTGCAATCTGTGTTGTTAATCTTAATCAAACACCAAATGACATAGAAAATGACTCGCTGCTCTTGACTGAGTTACTTCAGTATCTTTAACCCCGGCATCATGGCCCAACTTGCCCATTGGCCTCTGTCCATCATCATCATCACGGCCTCCAATAAGCCTCCAATATATATGAATAAGTGAATTTCGACGTTAAAGGTGAACTCAGTAATGCATTAAAAAGGAGAAATTCTAAATTTTTCAAGGGAATTGAAAAACTACTAAAAACTTGCATCCACACCAATAGGTGTCAGTATAAACTCTACTCTGGCCAGCCAAATTTAAACAAACAGAGGGCATCTTTACCTGTTCATGTAGCGTATACATTATCACCAGCGTGAGACGGAAACAGTGCAGTCCTTCATCTTTCTCAGTCACTGTTTTTTTCCCCCCCAATGATGCAAAAGAACTGCAGTCTAAAGTGCTTTGTTGAAGGGTGAATTAGCATTCTGTGAACTTTTTCAGTGTGATCATCTTTAGACAATTTAATAGGTGCTTTAGTCGACGTTGGCCAAACCGTTTACAGTCATTAAAGCTCACAAGCCAGTTTAATGGCCTCTGAAGAATCTTTTAAGAGAGCTGAGAGTCTAAAATTGGGTGTAAACGTCATTTTTATTGAAGCGTGATCTATGACTATATAGTGTGTAGAAATGGTGTTCCTGAAATCAGTCTGTTTTCCTTGCCCTCTGTGTGCAGATACATGTTAAGCTTGGCAGAGAGGTTTTACTGCGGTAGACCAAGTCATCGGGGGTGAAAGACTGAAGACTGTTCAAGTGTCTTATTATCAGAGCTCCTGACCTGCACTATCGCAGCAGGATGAGCGTCACGAGCGTGAAGCGGTGGAAGGGTTAAACACACGCCGTTTCGCCTGTATTTTTACAGTGATATGCGAGTGACAATGTCTCAGACACTTTGGCCCTGATCTCCCTCCACTGTTTTTCCAGTCCAACCCTTCCTTATGTATGGAACTGTCAGGGAATTCCTGGAATGTCTGGCTTTTCCCCTTTTTAAAATGTTTTTATTTCCACCAAAGAAAGAGCAGGCGTTATATAGAATCTGTAACGCTGATGGCCGTGTGGTTTTATGGTGATATCTAAAGCAGACGGTCACTCTCTCTGATGCCTGCGTTTGGTTTATCACTGCTTTGCTTCAGTATGTCAGGGCTCATATTTAAGAGCGCAGCTCATCGCTAATATTAGGACTTTTTCCATTACATTGACTGTAAAGCGGTGGAGGCTGGAAAAGACGTTAAACAAGGATTCAACTGTGCTGCTGCAGTCCTTTCCACTGAGATTAATTGCCAGTTAAATATAATAGTGTTGGGGATGAACGGTTAGAAAATGCTGTTTCTTTTCCCAGAAGATTCTGCCCATCTGCTTTTGTTTGCAGCGGAAGATTTCATTCCTGGTCAAAACGTGGCATGCCATTTGTTAGGCATCTGGCTGGAACTTTCCGCTGGCTACTGTGTGCTACACGCCAAACTACAGGGAAACCGGAGCTAATTCTTCTGCCGTTATCCTTCACTTTACTGCAAAAAAAAGTATTTACTTACTTAGTATTTCTTGTCTTGCTTTCCAGCACAAATATCCAAACATTCTGACATCAAGATACATTTACATTAGAGGCAAAATGTCATTTTAAATCTTGCTTTCTGAAAAATGTATCAAAATTAAGTGAGTTTAAGCATAAAACAAGATCAAATATATGTCAATGGGAGCTTATTTCAAAGGAAAACAAGTTTATTTTTCTGACCCCATTGGCAGTTGAGTTAATATTTGTTAGTTTAGTTAATTTAGTTAGTCATTTCTCAAGTAAATGTATCTTGATTTAAAGTCCCCCTGTAGTCAATCATTTTATTCGTTAAAACTAATCTTTGATCACCAAAATTACATATTTACACGTTTTTTCCTTGAAAAAAAAAATTTCATGGCTTAAAATATCTTGTGTAACTCGACACCCTTGCCTCATTTAGTATGCGCGGCTCTTTTAATATGCAAATGAGCCCCGCCTCCACTCACTCACTCAGCTCAGAGATCCACTGGTTGACGATCACACGTTGATCTGATTGGTTACAAGGTCGTTTGTGACGTCAGAAACACCAGTGATTTCAAACTTGTCTTTGGTTCACTGCAGTTTTAAGCAGAAAATACTCAGCAATGCTGTCGACTTATGAATTTACACATGAAAAGCACATTAAAAACACCACATAGACATATAAACTACAATAAAAACTGGATTTTCACCACTCTGGGACTTTAATAATGTTTAGATTTGGAAAACAAGCAAAAATAGTGAGGAAGAACATTTAATTTTTTCCAGTGTTGGCCTGCAAATTGTGGCGAATCTAAAACGGACATTCATTTAATAATGCATCATCATATCTGGTGATATACTGCTCAGTGCTGTCTTTAATGTTCGGGGGCTTTTTTGAGCACCTCCTCCACATCCAAGATTTTGGGGCCAGTGGTCTGTGCCAAACATGCTGAAGCCGTTAAGTGCACTGTTGTCGAAGCCAAGGGGGTTCAAGCGTAATGGCTTTCAAAGAGAAGCTTTGAAGTTGTGTGTTAACCAGGAACTGCCAGGTATGCTGGATCAGCACTCCCAAACCGTTGTCCTTCCCACCAGCTCCTCCCTTCACTGCAACGTTTAGTCTAATGTTAATGAAGAATGGCCGTTTGCTAACCGAATCCAGCAGCTGAGCGAGCGGTTGGGTTATTATTTTTCACAGTAGGTATGTGGCAGCGTTGTCGTAAGCCTGAAATATTTGGGTAATTTTAGTTCCACTTGGACGGCTGTTTCAGCTGCCTCTTTTCTTGGCGTCGGTAGACATTCATTTCCAGTAAGTTATTGGTACCACTTGCACATGATGATGATAATAATCGACGTGGTGTAGCATGGTAATGGAATGTCATAATTATTGAATATTAAGGTTTTGGATTGTGTCATAGGCTGGAAGAATGTCCCACTGAGCAGCTTTACCTTGGCTCCTCGTGCCGACCAGAGCGTTTCAGGATTACTCCTACTGACAGCCTTTCAACTTTTGCTCACAGTCGTGTGTATCGGCAGCTGCGGAGGTTTATTAGGATCAGATCACTCAATTCAGTGTCAGTGTGTTAGTGTCTGATTCATGCAGTGCCTTTATCACATCTGTGTGGAGGAGTTCGGATCATTTACGGTTTTTGAGCCACAGATCGGATCAGCAAAAAAAAAAAATACATATTATATACAGTGAAACTCGAAAAATTTGAATATCATGCAAAAGTTCATTTATTTCAGCAATTCAACTTAAAATAAAAAATAAAATAATCTATATAAACTAGTATATAGACTCATTACATGCAAAGTGAGATATTTCAAGCCTTTATTTGTTATAATTTTGATGATTATGGCTTACAGCTTATGAAAACCCCAAATTTAAAAATAGAATATTGTGAAAAGGTTTTCATATCTGTGAGCTATAATCATCACAATTATAACAAATAAAGGCTTGAAATATCTCACTTTGCATGTAATGAGTCTATATAATATACTAGTTTCACCTTTTAAGTTGAATTACTGAAATAAATGAACTTTTGCATGATATTCAAATTTTCCGAGTTCCACCTGTATATATATATATATATATATTAGGGCTGTCAAACGATTAATCGCATCTAAAATACAAGTTTGTGTTTACATAATATATGTGTGTGTACTGTGTATAATTATTTTGTATATAAATGCACACACGTATAAATTTAAGAAAAGTATGTTATTTATATATAAAATGTTTATATTTATATAAAATATACATGATATATAGGCTATATTCAGTCTATATACATGCAAATATTTCTTAAATACACATGCATGTGTGGGTATTTATGTATTAAAAATAATTATACACAGTACACACACACATATTATGTAAACACAAACTTTTATTTTGGATGCAATTAATCGTTTGACAGCCCTAATATATATATATATGGGGCATGTAACTTAGCTTTTCATGTATTACTTAAAGCTCACTTGAAGTTTTTCGATACCACATCAGAAACTGCCAGCCTAACTGATAAAGTTCAAACATTATTAAAAACAATTGAACTGTCAGTAATAAAATAAGAAAAAATGCAGAAATAAATAATTAAGCCTAAATTTGAAAAATAACACTATTTCTTCACTGTAGAAATTAAATAAAGCTTCATCTTTGTTAAAGCTGTATTTAGTTTTTTTATTAACATTAATGACAGAGACAACATCAGGAATATTAGGCTGCTGTCACTTTAAGACCGAATAAACTGACAAACATTTGGTTTCTTTCTCAACTGTTCACTTATGACAGAACCGAGAGAATACTTGCCGAGACCGGCATTTAGACGGGTATTCTGTCTAAATTATGTGTTAATGTGTCCGTTCAAGGGCAAGGAAACGCGAAAGAGGAATCAAATCTTTGAGCGCTGTCTGAAACGTGTCTCTCTCTCTCTCTCTCTCTCTCTCTCTCTCTCTCTCTCTCTCTCTCTCTTTCTCTCTCTCTCTTTCTCTGTGCACAGATAACGCGTGAGTCCCGATTTTCGCCTCTTCCGCGTTTAAAATTGTTTGAATGTGTACATTTACAAGACAAAACACGTCCAAATGATAAACTTTCACTCTATGATGGGTAAATTGAGCAGGTAATCCTCCAATCACACGCGTGCCGAGCCGTGGGGCCGTACTAGTGTGGAGGAGTGACGATACAGTGCCTTCTCTTAAATTAGTACTTTTCTTTTAAAGGAGAATGCTTACAAAAAGGTTCAAACTGTCCTCCTCTCAGTGTCACGCATACGTGCACATCACTAGAGTTTGGTTTATGATTGCAATAATAAACCTCTGCAAGGATGACATATATTTGTAGGCCAAAACCCATAAATGAGTTGCAGATAAACTCACCTACTCACTAGTCGCTTTCACAACCTCATTGTGTTTATAATCGCAAATTATTCTAACCCAAACTTTCATGGAAATTGTTTATAGATAAAGACTGAAAGAGTTGTTGAAGCTTAATGATAGTGATGTTGAAGTCATGTGACCGTGGTCTAGTTTTAGCGATTGTATTATTATATTAAAGTCCCCCTGTGGTGTAAATCCAGCTTTTAATGTTGTTTATACGTCTATGTGGTGTTTTTAATATGCTTTAAGACAAACCATGTGTAAGTTCATAAGTCGACAGCATTGCTGAGTATTTTCTGCTTAAAACTGCAGTGAACCAAAGACAGTCTCAAAAACACGGTTTGAAATCGCTGGTGTTTCTGACGTCACAAACGACCTTGTAACCAATCAGATCAACGTGTGATCGTCAACCAGTGGATCTCTGAGCTGAGGGAGTGAGTGGAGGCGGGGCTCATTTGCATATTCATAGAACCACGCATACTAAATGGCGCAAGGGTGTCGAGTTACATTCAAGCTATTTTAAAGCATGAAGACATTTTTTACAAGGAAAACGTTTAAATGTGTCATTTTGGTGATCAAAGATGAGTTTTAAGGGATAAAATTATTGACTGCAAAAATATTGTATATTTTTCCCTCAAAATCTTAAATGTTGTGTTTATTTCTGAAGATTATCATGATGAACAGAACGTTTAAGAATCAGAAACGTTTGTTGGTAACAGAGCTTATTTACTGCAATAATCCAAAAGCCAATGGAAAATCCTATCGGGTTTTAGTCAAGGGAACTTACAGGTAGGCCTAGCAAGGCACTGTTATCTTTATGTGCAGTTCATCACACGCTTCCATTAGTCTTCCTATGTCCTCCTCCTGCCCACTCGCCCCTAACCTGAGCCTGGACCTGAGAAATGAGGATCCAGAGACGTCTCCTCCTCAGTCACTCCCTTTCTCTCCATCTCCTCCCCCTCAGTAGCAGGAACATGCAAATACTGGTTTAAGGGGACGTGTTTAAATACTGCACCATTTTAAGGGGGCGTGAATTGAGAAGTCATTTTTTTCTTGATCGTTTGACATATAAGCGGTCATTGTACAGTGTGAGTTTCAGAACTCAAAACTTCTTGTTAGTCCAAAAACAGCTTTTATTAAAAGAAAGTCGCCAAAATGACTCGTTTTGCTCAATTTTCTTTTTTATTATGGGATGTAGAGGAATACATCAGCACAAGACAGAGTTCAATGCCTACTACTTCATAATGGCTTCTTTAGCCCCGCCCACTCACTTATTAAATGGACAGACAGAAAAACTACAACCGGATCACTGGATTTTGGATAATGGCCTCATGACAGCCAATGTCAAAACCAACCACATGACAGTTTAATGTAATGTTAACCCATAAAGCTAAAGTTTCTTAAGTTTCATAATTAATCTGCTGTCATGTTTATGACACATTTATGACAGGTTATAATGTCTTGATAATGTCAAGTTGTCATAACAAAGACATCTCAAACAATGTCATATTTCCATTAAAAATGTCATAATTGAGCGAATGACACTTAATGACAGTTGTCATAAACATGCATAAAACCTCCTTCATGTGTCCTGTCATGGTTATGAAGGTGTCATGTCAGTCTTATGCACACCCCTTCAAGTAAAGTGTTACCAGTATTACTAAGTAGGGCTGTGCAAGACTAGTTGGCTAGTCGACTAAATCATACTGCTGCTGTAGTCGAAATTTAAAAATACTAGTCGTTTACATTCATTTTTATTGCATATTTATGTTTTGCTTTATACTTTTTCAAAGGCTATATTCAAATTCAAATTACATTTTAAAAATGATACATATGTCGGCGCGGACCCGAGTTCGAATCCCATTTCCCCTCTCTCTCCCACCTCACTTCCTGTCCAATATACTATCCTATCACAATAAAGGTGAAAATCACCAAAAATAAATCTTCAAAAAAAATTCTACATATATTTTTTTTTAAAGTGTATATCTGGAGCGTAAAGCAAACAAGCAAGGTATTTCGACAGAACGGAAAAGTGTTGTGTAGGCCATGTCAAAACTACATCAATATTTTAATGAATAGAATACCCTTACATGTAGTTGCCAGTACACATCAAGCTTTTATTGCACAGCTATTTATATGCACAGTTGCTTTTCATACAAGATAAGCGCATTCAAACCCGGGAAATATGAGGAATTCTCTATTTTAACAAATGTTGATTAAGTGAAAGATTAAATTTAATGTACAATGATCATAATGCATGGCAAGCACGTGTATGTGAGCTGGGCGTTCAGAATGGGCTGTGACTGTGCTGAGATCAGCAACACCAGATCAGATGATTCAGACTGACCTCAGTTAAAACAGGAGTAGCAAAATAGCGATTTTACTGCTGAAACAAAGGTTTTTTTATGCACACATGTTGAATTTAAGAGGTGGAGAGACTAAAAATAGTTGTAAGGGATACAATGCTGCCCTCATTTTAATAAAAGCTTTTTATTCAGCTTAATTGGACCCAGATGGCCCGGGGTTCACAGGACTTTCCTCTGTTTGGCGAGTGAGAAATTCCAGCCTGGGATAACAGTGTTGTGTTAATGAGTGAACGCGGACGCCAGGGGCACGGCACACACACACTGCAGGCATGCATCACACACACGTCTCACTGCATTTAATGCACCCTCCCCTGAAATGATGCATTATTGTATGGTGCTGATAACATTAATATTGGGTTCATTAATGTGTGACCTCATGATTTTATATGCTGAAGAGAAGTCAAGCATTTCAAACTAAATATTTTAATACACACCGCCGGTCAAGATTTTTAATGTTTTTAAAAGAAGTCTCTTCTGCTCACCAAGGCTGCATTTATTTGATTAGAAATACAAAAAAACAAACATATTGTGAAATATCATTACAATGTAAAACAGCTGTTTTATGTGAATATAATAAAGTGTAATTTATTCCTGTGATCAAAGCTGAGTTTCAGCATCATTACTCCAGTCTTCAGTGTCACATGATCCTTCAGAAATCATTCTAATATGAGGATCTGATGCTCAAGAAACATTTATGATTATTATCAGTGTTAAAAACAGTTGTGTACATTTTTATTTCAGTATTATTTGATGAATAGAAAGCAGAAATAGAAATAGAACAGCTTTTATCTGAAATAGAAATGATCTATGAACATAAACATACTATATAATAACATTAAACAGTACCGTTCAAAAGTTTGGGGTCAGTAAGAATTTTTATTTTATTTTTTGGGGAGATGCATTAAAAGATGAATTAAATTGATCAAAAGTTACAGTAAAGACATTTATAATGTTATAAAAGATTTTGTACACAACTGTCTTCAACACTGATAATAATCATAAATGTTTCTTGATCATCAGATCCTCATATTAGAGTGATTTCTGAAGGATCATGTGACACTGAAGACTGGAGTAATGATGATAAATACAGCTTTGATCACAGGAATAAATTACACTTTACTATATATTCACATAGAAAACAGTTATTTTAAATTGTCAAAATATTTAACAATATTACTGTTATTTTGTATTTTTAATCAAATAAATGCAGCCTTGGTGAGCAGAAGAGACTTCTCTTAAAAACATAAAAAACTTTTGACCGGCGGTGTGTATTACAATAATAATTAGTATTATTAGTAGTGCTGGGCAACGATTAATCGCATCCAAAATAAAAGTTTGTGTTTACATAATATATGTGTGTGTACTGTGTATAATTATTTTGTATATATAAATAATATGCATGTATATATTTAAGAAATATTATACTGTATATATTTTTATATATAATTTAGAATATATACATGCATGTGTGTGTATTAATATATTCAAAATAATTATACACAGTACACACGCATGTATTATGTAAACACAAACTTTTGTTTTAATAGTTTAATATTAATCATGCACAGCTCTATTTATTATTAGTAGTTGCTGAGAGATTAGAAGGGTGCTCATATCAGTTAGTGTGTGTGTTCAGTGCCAGTGAAGGCGTTCCTCAGTGTTATCCTGCCAGTCACTCCTCGTGTGTGCCGTGGGCCGCGTGTGTGCTCTGCTAGCGCAGCTGATGACGAGGTGTGGAGGAGCAGCTGTGCTGGTGTAGATGTGGTGAGGTGGAGGTCTTTGAGCTTCTTCATGGGTCACCAGTTGTTTTTCCAACACACAAACTGTTATGAGAAATGAGAGTTGCATGGGTGGATGGTTCCTTTCACATGACTCTGTGATCCCGAGTGTCTTCGGCTCGACTGTTCTCATGTAGCCTGTTGCACAAGAGCTGCTTTTACTGATGTTTATTCCAGAATAATTCACTTCTGTGTTTACATTCACATACATATGTTTATATGCGATTCATACTATGGTGAATCCTCCAGGATTGCTTTGAAAAGCACAAAAGCATGTTTGATTTTGAGTCTGATAGCGTATTCTCAGAGTATTTATCACGGCAAACCTTCAACGAAATTTATTTGGCACGTGTGGACCGAACCAGAATATTTTGTTGTCTATGAAAAGCTATAGATATCTACAGATAACGTATTATATTTGCTCACTAAATCAATTCAATTCAAATTTATTTGTATAGCGCTTTTCACAATACATATTGTTTAAATCGTGTGTTTAGCTTTCATTTTATATGTGCAATGAAGAAATTTGGTTACATTCGCCACAGAAAAAAACATTTTTAAAAGATAATTGCGACTTTTTTTATTAGTTAGTTTACATCTCGAAATCTTGACTTCTCCCGATTGCGTGTTTTAAAGTCAGAATTGCGAGATATAAGCTCTCCATTGCTAGAACAAAGTCAGAACCGCAAGTTTATTTCTCGCAAATGCGACTTTATATCTCGCAATTGTGAGATGAAAAGAAACTCACAATTGTGAGATAAAAAGTCACAATATATATCTGTTTATTCTGTGGCATAAACAAGCTTCCATAGATAAGTGATTAATGACACTATTGTCTTTTTAGAGGTGCTGTACAGCTGAAAGTATGTTTGTTTCATAATTAAAGTACAACATTAATACTTTTATTTATTTCTCTGCAAAAGAAAAAAGTTTATTCATCATTGTTTTTGTCTTGTTTTCCATTACAAATATCTAAACACTCTTAAATCAAAATAAACTTGTTTTCCCATTGGCAGATTTTTGTATATTTGTTTAGTTTTGTTTTGAACACAATATACTTTTGTTTTGATAAGATATTACATTTTTGTTTTCTGTAAAAATTAAGTAATTTTGATTCTCATGTAAAATGATCTTGATTTAAGAATAATAAAAAAAGTATATGTATATATATATATATTCCTTGACATAACATAAACACATGGTTGAGAACTCATTGTGAGATTTATTAGCCTATCATTCCATTATAGTCAGATCAGATAGCGTTTGTTTTGTTGTTTTTTTTCCTTATTTGAGAAATGTTCCATCATTTATGACACAACAGCTGTACTGTTTTATGGCGCTCGGTTAGCAGCAACATTAATCACATGTTTGAGTAAAGCGATGTGCTCTCTGGTCAGGCCTGCTGGGACACTGAGATGCTT
This sequence comes from Rhinichthys klamathensis goyatoka, assembly GCF_029890125.1. NCBI lineage: Eukaryota > Metazoa > Chordata > Actinopteri > Cypriniformes > Leuciscidae > Rhinichthys > Rhinichthys klamathensis. Next base: position 166,510 of record NW_026607160.1, on the reverse strand, counting down.
CTGGACTAGTTTCCTCCTCACATGTCGTGATGATTACGCTGTGTCTCTTCAGGCTCAGAGCCGCGTGTGAAGCCGAGTGTGTGTGTGATGGAGAATCGGTCAGCGCTCGGAAGCAGTCGTCGGCCTCGGGAAGTTACCAGCTTCAGTTCGCCATCCAGCAGCTGCAGAAGCAGAAGCAGCGATCCCGACAACTGCTGGACCAGAGCCGCTCACGCCACCAGGTGTGCGCACACACACACACACACACACACACACACACACACACACACCAGAGTTTCAGTTCACTCACACACACCAGTGTTTCAGTTCACTCACACACACCAGTGTTTCAGTTCACTCACACACACCAGTGTTTCAGTACACACGCGCACACACACACACACCAGTGTTTCAGTTCACTCACACACACCAGTGTTTCAGTTCACTCACACACACCAGTGTTTCAGTTCACTCACACACACCAGTGTTTCAGTGTACTCACACACACACACACACACACCAGTGTTTCAGTTCACTCCCACACACCAGTGTTTCAGTTCACTCACACACACCAGTGTTTCAGTACACACGCGCACTAGGGGTGGAACGGTACATGTATTCGTATTGAACCGAAACGGTACGGGCGTCACGGTTCGGTGCACGAATTTGCACGCAGAATACACGGTACAAATAAAAAAAACCTCTTAAATAGCGATGAATTTCGCTCTATTCGCTTTTGGTGTGACTGTGAACGCAGCAATGAACAGGCTGCGATCAAGATTGCAATGCAGGAGTGTGTGTGTGTGTCTGTGTGCGCGAGAGAGAGAGAGAGAGGCGCGATGAACAGTGTGTGTGTGTGCGAGAGAGAGAGAGGCGCGATCGAACAGTGTGTGTGTGTGTGTGTGCGCGCGTGCGAGAGAGAGAGGCGCGGTGTGTGTGTGTGTGTGTTCGCGCGCGCGAGAGAGAGAGGCGCGGGCGCGAATCGCGCGATGAACAGTGTGTGTGTGTGTGTGTGTGTGTGCGCGCGCGTGCGAGAGAGAGAGAGAGGCGCGGGCGCGAATCGCGCGATGAACAGTGTGTGTGTGTGTGTGTGTGTGTGTGTGTGTGTGTGTGTGTGTGTGTGTGTGTGTGTGTGTGTGTGTGTGTGTGTGTGAGTGTGAGTGTGTGTGAGAGAGGCACGGGCGATCGAACAGTGGAAACGTAAAAACATACTCCGTCATTTTTTTCATACAGGACATCATTAAAACTGCAAATTGTTTACTTATATTTGTGTACACTCGCAATAAAACACAACATTGTGCTTTTGTCACACTCTAAACTCTTGTCAAACTGTAACCTACACCTGTTAACAAAAGTTTTTATGGTAGTATTATTTTATACGGAAATCAATTATTTATAATTCAGATGAGAATAAAGTTAGTTAATTAAAATGAAGGAAAACAAATATCTTGATCTGAAATAGCAAATTAATTTTAAATTCATTCAGGTACAATTACCAAACATATCTCAAGGTCTTTTCGTCTTTTTAATAATTTAATTAATAAACTAATTATATAAAACTACTGTCAGTACAAATAAACTGGTTCTATGCCTTTATTAATAAAACTTATTTAAAAAAAATACAAGGCTTAAGACATTTATAAAAATGCCTTCTGCATTTTTGCTTTGCTTTTCACTCCCTTGTACCGAAATCGTACCGAACCGTGATGTCTGAACCGAGGTATGAACCGAACCGTGACTTCTGTGTACCGTTCCACCCCTAACGCGCACACACACACACACACACCAGTGTTTGGGTTCACTCACACACACCAGTGTTTCAGTGTACTCACACACACCCGTGTTTCAGTTCACTCACACACACCAGTGTATTTCAGTACACACACACACACACACACACACACACACACACACACACACACACACACACACACACCAGTGTTTCAGTTCACTCACACACACCAGTGTTTCAGTGTACTCACACACACCAGTGTTTCAGTACACAGACACACACGCACACACACACACCAGTGTTTCAGTTCACTCACACACACCAGTGTTTCAGTTCACTCACACACACCAGTGTTTCAGTTCACTCACACACACCAGTGTTTCAGTTCACTCACACACACACCAGTGTTTGGGTTCACTCACACACACCAGTGTTTCAGTTCACTCACACACACCAGTGTTTGGGTTCACTCACACACACCAGTGTTTCAGTTCACTCACACACACCAGTGTTTGGGTTCACTCACACACACCAGTGTTTCAGTTCACTCACACACACCAGTGTTTCAGTTCACTCACACACACCAGTGTTTCAGTTCACTCACACATACCAGTGTTTCAGTTCACTCACACACACCAGTGTTTCAGTTCACTCACACACACCAGTGTTTCAGTTCACTCACACACACCAGTGTTTGGGTTCACTCACACACACCAGTGTTTCAGTTCACTCACACACACCAGTGTTTCAGTTCACTCACACACACCAGTGTTTCAGTTCACTCACACACACCAGTGTTTCAGTGTACTCACACACACACCAGTGTTTGGGTTCACTCACACACACCAGTGTTTCGGTTCACTCACACACACCAGTGTTTCAGTTCACTCACACACACCAGTGTTTGGGTTCACTCACACATACCAGTGTTTCAGTGTACTCACACACACCAGTGTTTCAGTTCACTCACACACACCAGTGTTTCAGTTCACTCACACACACCAGTGTTTGGGTTCACTCACACACACCAGTGTTTCAGTTCACTCACACACACCAGTGTTTCAGTTCACTCACACACACCAGTGTTTCAGTTCACTCACACACACACCAGTGTTTCAGTTCACTCACACACACCAGTGTTTCAGTTCACTCACACACACCAGTGTTTCAGTTCACTCACACACACCAGTGTTTCAGTACACTCACACACACCAGTGTTTCAGTTCACTCACACACACCAGTGTTTCAGTTCACTCACACACACCAGTGTTTCAGTTCACTCACACACACACCAGTTTTTGGGTTCACTCATACACACCAGTGTTTCAGTTCACTCACACACACACCAGTTTTTGGGTTCACTCATACACACCAGTGTTTCAGTGTACTCACACACACACCAGTGTTTGGGTTCACTCACACACACCAGTGTTTCAGTTCACTCACACACACCAGTGTTTCAGTGTACTCACACACACCAGTGTTTGGGTTCACTCACACACACCAGTGTTTCAGTTCACTCACACACACCAGTGTTTCAGTTCACTCACACACACCAGTGTTTCAGTTCACTCACACACACCAGTGTTTCAGTGTACTCACACACACCAGTGTTTGGGTTCACTCACACACACCAGTGTTTGGGTTCACTCACACACACCAGTGTTTGGGTTCACTCACACACACCAGTGTTTCAGTTCACTCAAACACACCAGTGTTTCAGTGTACTCACACACACCAGTGTTTGGGTTCACTCACACACACCAGTGTTTCAGTTCACTCACACATACCAGTGTTTCAGTTCACTCACACACACACCAGTTTTTGGGTTCACTCACACACACCAGTGTTTCAGTTCACTCACACACACACCAGTTTTTGGGTTCACTCACACACACCAGTGTTTCAGTTCACTCACACACACCAGTGTTTCAGTGTACTCACACACACACCAGTGTTTGGGTTCACTCACACACACCAGTGTTTCAGTTCACTCACACACACCAGTGTTTCAGTGTACTCACACACACCAGTGTTTGGGTTCACTCACACACACCAGTGTTTCAGTTCGCTCACACACACCAGTGTTTCAGTTCACTCACACACACCAGTGTTTCAGTTCACTCACACACACCAGTGTTTGGGTTCACTCACACACACCAGTGTTTGGGTTCACTCACACACACCAGTGTTTCAGTGTACTCACACACACCAGTGTTTGGGTTCACTCACACACACCAGTGTTTCAGTTCACTCACACACACCAGTGTTTCAGTTCACTCACACACACCAGTGTTTGGGTTCACTCACACACACCAGTGTTTCAGTTCACTCACACACACCAGTGTTTCAGTGTACTCACACACACCAGTGTTTGGGTTCACTCACACACACCAGTGTTTGGGTTCACTCACACACACCAGTGTTTGGGTTCACTCACACACACCAGTGTTTCAGTTCACTCACACACACCAGTGTTTCAGTGTACTCACACACACCAGTGTTTGGGTTCACTCACACACACCAGTGTTTGGGTTCACTCACACACACCAGTGTTTCAGTTCACTCACACACACCAGTGTTTCAGTGTACTCACACACACCAGTGTTTGGGTTCACTCACACACACCAGTGTTTGGGTTCACTCACACACACCAGTGTTTCAGTTCACTCACACACACCAGTGTTTCAGTACACACACACACACACACACACACACACACACACACACACACACACACACACACACACACACACACACACACCAGTGTTTCAGTTCACTCACACACACCAGTGTTTCAGTTCACTCACACACACCAGTGTTTCAGTTCACTCACACACACCAGTGTTTCAGTGTACTCACACACACCAGTGTTTGGGTTCACTCACACACACCAGTGTTTGGGTTCACTCACACACACCAGTGTTTGGGTTCACTCACACACACCAGTGTTTCAGTTCACTCACACACACCAGTGTTTCAGTGTACTCACACACACCAGTGTTTGGGTTCACTCACACACACCAGTGTTTGGGTTCACTCACACACACCAGTGTTTCAGTACACACACACACACACACACACACACACACACACACACACACACACACACACACACACACACACACACACACACACACACACACACACACACACACCAGTGTTTCAGTTCACTCACACACACCAGTGTTTCAGTTCACTCACACACACCAGTGTTTCAGTGTACTCACACACACCAGTGTTTGGGTTCACTCACACACACCAGTGTTTGGGTTCACTCACACACACCAGTGTTTGGGTTCACTCACACACACCAGTGTTTGGGTTCACTCACACACACCAGTGTTTCAGTTCACTCACACACACCAGTGTTTCAGTGTACTCACACACACCAGTGTTTGGGTTCACTCACACACACCAGTGTTTGGGTTCACTCACACACACCAGTGTTTCAGTTCACTCACACACACCAGTGTTTCAGTGTACTCACACACACCAGTGTTTGGGTTCACTCACACACACCAGTGTTTCAGTTCACTCACACACACCAGTGTTTCAGTACACACACACACACACACACACACACACACACACACACACACACACACACACACCAGTGTTTCAGTTCACTCACACACACCAGTGTTTCAGTTCACTCACACACACCAGTGTTTCAGTTCACTCACACACACCAGTGTTTCAGTTCACTCACACACACCAGTGTTTCAGTACACACACACACACACACACACACACACACACACACACACACACACCAGTGTTTCAGTTCACTCACACACACCAGTGTTTCAGTTCACTCACACACACCAGTGTTTCAGTGTACTCACACACACACCAGTGTTTGGGTTCACTCACACACACCAGTGTTTCAGTTCACTCACACACACCAGTGTTTCAGTTCACTCACACACACCAGTGTTTCAGTTCACTCACACACACCAGTGTTTCAGTTCACTCACACACACCAGTGTTTGGGTTCACTCACACACACCAGTGTTTCAGTTCACTCACACACACCAGTGTTTCAGTTCACTCACACACACCAGTGTTTGGGTTCACTCACACACACCAGTGTTTCAGTTCACTCACACACACCAGTGTTTCAGTTCACTCACACACACCAGTGTTTCAGTGTACTCACACACACCAGTGTTTCAGTTCACTCACACACACCAGTGTTTCAGTTCACTCACACACACCAGTGTTTCAGTTCACTCACACACACCAGTGTTTCAGTTCACTCACACACACCAGTGTTTCAGTGTACTCACACACACACCAGTGTTTCAGTTCACTCACACACACCAGTGTTTCAGTTCACTCACACACACCAGTGTTTCAGTGTACTCACACACACACCAGTGTTTCAGTTCACTCACACACACCAGTGTTTCAGTGTACTCACACACACACCAGTGTTTCAGTTCACTCACACACACCAGTGTTTGGGTTCACTCACACACACCAGTGTTTCAGTTCACTCACACACACCAGTGTTTCAGTTCACTCACACACACCAGTGTTTCAGTTCACTCACACACACCAGTGTTTCAGTTCACTCACACACACCAGTGTTTCAGTTCACTCACACACACCAGTGTTTCAGTTCACTCACACACACCAGTGTTTCAGTTCACTCACACACACCAGTGTTTGGGTTCACTCACACACACCAGTGTTTCAGTTCACTCACACACACCAGTGTTTCAGTTCACTCACACACACCAGTGTTTCAGTTCACTCACACACACCAGTGTTTCAGTTCACTCACACACACCAGTGTTTCAGTTCACTCACACACACCAGTGTTTCAGTTCACTCACACACACCAGTGTTTGGGTTCACTCACACACACCAGTGTTTGGGTTCACTCACACACACCAGTGTTTCAGTTCACTCACACACACCAGTGTTTCAGTTCACTCACACACACCAGTGTTTGGGTTCACTCACACACACCAGTGTTTCAGTTCACTCACACACACCAGTGTTTCAGTTCACTCACACACACCAGTGTTTCAGTTCACTCACACACACCAGTGTTTGGGTTCACTCACACACACCAGTGTTTCAGTTCACTCACACACACCAGTGTTTCAGTTCACTCACACACACCAGTGTTTCAGTTCACTCACACACACCAGTGTTTCAGTTCACTCACACACACCAGTGTTTGGGTTCACTCACACACACCAGTGTTTCAGTTCACTCACACACACCAGTGTTTCAGTTCACTCACACACACCAGTGTTTGGGTTCACTCACACACACCAGTGTTTCAGTTCACTCACACACACCAGTGTTTCAGTGTACTCACACACACCAGTGTTTCAGTTCACTCACACACACCAGTGTTTGGGTTCACTCACACACACCAGTGTTTCAGTTCACTCACACACACCAGTGTTTCAGTTCACTCACACACACCAGTGTTTCAGTTCACTCACACACACCAGTGTTTCAGTTCACTCACACACACCAGTGTTTCAGTTCACTCACACACACACCAGTGTTTGGGTTCACTCACACACACCAGTGTTTCGGTTCACTCACACACACCAGTGTTTCAGTTCACTCACACACACCAGTGTTTCAGTTCACTCACACACACCAGTGTTTGGGTTCACTCACACACACCAGTGTTTGGGTTCACTCACACACACCAGTGTTTCAGTTCACTCACACACACCAGTGTTTCAGTTCACTCACACACACCAGTGTTTCAGTTCACTCACACACACCAGTGTTTGGGTTCACTCACACACACCAGTGTTTGGGTTCACTCACACACACCAGTGTTTCAGTTCACTCACACACACCAGTGTTTCAGTTCACTCACACACACCAGTGTTTCAGTTCACTCACACACACCAGTGTTTCAGTTCACTCACACACACCAGTGTTTGGGTTCACTCACGCACACCAGTGTTTCAGTTCACTCACACACACCAGTGTTTCAGTGTACTCACACACACACCAGTGTTTCAGTTCACTCACACACACCAGTGTTTCAGTTCACTCACACACACCAGTGTTTCAGTACACACACACACACGCACACACACACACCAGTGTTTCAGTACACACACACACCAGTGTTTCAGTACACACACACACACGCACACACACACACCAGTGTTTCAGTACACACACACACCAGTGTTTCAGTACACACACACACACCAGTGTTTCAGTTCACTCACACACACCAGTGTTTCAGTTCACTCACACACACCAGTGTTTCAGTTCACTCACACACACCAGTGTTTCAGTTCACTCACACACACCAGTGTTTCAGTTCACTCACACACACCAGTGTTTCAGTTCACTCACACACACCAGTGTTTCAGTGTACTCACACACACACCAGTGTTTGGGTTCACTCACACACACCAGTGTTTCAGTTCACTCACACACACCAGTGTTTCAGTTCACTCACACACACCAGTGTTTCAGTTCACTCACACACACCAGTGTTTCAGTTCACTCACACACACCAGTGTTTGGGTTCACTCACACACACCAGTGTTTGGGTTCACTCACACACACCAGTGTTTCAGTTCACTCACACACACCAGTGTTTCAGTTCACTCACACACACCAGTGTTTCAGTTCACTCACACACACCAGTGTTTCAGTTCACTCACACACACCAGTGTTTCAGTTCACTCACACACACACCAGTGTTTGGGTTCACTCACACACACCAGTGTTTCAGTTCACTCACACACACCAGTGTTTCAGTTCACTCACACACACCAGTGTTTCAGTTCACTCACACACACCAGTGTTTCAGTTCACTCACACACACCAGTGTTTCAGTTCACTCACACACACCAGTGTTTCAGTTCACTCACACACACCAGTGTTTCAGTTCACTCACACACACCAGTGTTTCGGTTCACTCACACACACCAGTGTTTCAGTTCACTCACACACACCAGTGTTTCAGTTCACTCACACACACCAGTGTTTCAGTTCACTCACACACACCAGTGTTTGGGTTCACTCACACACACCAGTGTTTGGGTTCACTCACACACACCAGTGTTTCAGTTCACTCACACACACCAGTGTTTCAGTTCACTCACACACACCAGTGTTTCAGTTCACTCACACACACCAGTGTTTCAGTTCACTCACACACACCAGTGTTTCAGTTCACTCACACACACACCAGTGTTTGGGTTCACTCACACACACCAGTGTTTCAGTTCACTCACACACACCAGTGTTTCAGTTCACTCACACACACCAGTGTTTCAGTTCACTCACACACACCAGTGTTTCAGTTCACTCACACACACCAGTGTTTCAGTTCACTCACACACACCAGTGTTTCAGTTCACTCACACACACCAGTGTTTCAGTTCACTCACACACACCAGTGTTTCAGTTCACTCACACACACCAGTGTTTCAGTTCACTCACACACACCAGTGTTTCAGTTCACTCACACACACCAGTGTTTCAGTTCACTCACACACACCAGTGTTTGGGTTCACTCACACACACCAGTGTTTCAGTTCACTCACACACACCAGTGTTTCAGTTCACTCACACACACCAGTGTTTGGGTTCACTCACACACACCAGTGTTTGGGTTCACTCACACACACCAGTGTTTCAGTTCACTCACACACACCAGTGTTTCAGTTCACTCACACACACCAGTGTTTCAGTTCACTCACACACACCAGTGTTTCAGTTCACTCACACACACCAGTGTTTCAGTTCACTCACACACACCAGTGTTTCAGTTCACTCACACACACCAGTGTTTCAGTTCACTCACACACACCAGTGTTTCAGTTCACTCACACACACCAGTGTTTCAGTTCACTCACACACACCAGTGTTTCAGTTCACTCACACACACCAGTGTTTGGGTTCACTCACACACACCAGTGTTTGGGTTCACTCACACACACCAGTGTTTGGGTTCACTCACACACACCAGTGTTTGGGTTCACTCACACACACCAGTGTTTCAGTTCACTCACACACACCAGTTTTTCAGTACACACACACACCAGTGTTTCAGTTCACTCACACACACCAGTGTTTCAGTTCACTCACACACACCAGTGTTTCAGTTCACTCACACACACCAGTGTTTGGGTTCACTCACACACACCAGTGTTTGGGTTCACTCACACACACCAGTGTTTGGGTTCACTCACACACACCAGTGTTTCAGTTCACTCACACACACCAGTGTTTCAGTACACACACACACCAGTGTTTCAGTACACACACACACACGCACACACACACACCAGTGTTTCAGTACACACACACACCAGTGTTTCAGTACACACACACACACCAGTGTTTCAGTTCACTCACACACACCAGTGTTTCAGTTCACTCACACACACCAGTGTTTCAGTTCACTCACACACACCAGTGTTTCAGTTCACTCACACACACCAGTGTTTCAGTTCACTCACACACACCAGTGTTTCAGTTCACTCACACACACCAGTGTTTCAGTGTACTCACACACACACCAGTGTTTGGGTTCACTCACACACACCAGTGTTTCAGTTCACTCACACACACCAGTGTTTGGGTTCACTCACACACACCAGTGTTTGGGTTCACTCACACACACCAGTGTTTCAGTTCACTCACACACACCAGTGTTTCAGTTCACTCACACACACCAGTGTTTGGGTTCACTCACACACACCAGTGTTTGGGTTCACTCACACACACCAGTGTTTCAGTTCACTCACACACACCAGTGTTTCAGTTCACTCACACACACCAGTGTTTCAGTTCACTCACACACACCAGTGTTTCAGTTCACTCACACACACCAGTGTTTCAGTTCACTCACACACACCAGTGTTTCAGTTCACTCACACACACCAGTGTTTCAGTTCACTCACACACACCAGTGTTTCAGTTCACTCACACACACCAGTGTTTCAGTTCACTCACACACACCAGTGTTTCAGTTCACTCACACACACCAGTGTTTGGGTTCACTCACACACACCAGTGTTTCAGTTCACTCACACACACCAGTGTTTCAGTTCACTCACACACACCAGTGTTTGGGTTCACTCACACACACCAGTGTTTGGGTTCACTCACACACACCAGTGTTTGGGTTCACTCACACACACCAGTGTTTCAGTTCACTCACACACACCAGTGTTTCAGTTCACTCACACACACCAGTGTTTCAGTACACACACACACCAGTGTTTCAGTACACACACACACACGCACACACACACACCAGTGTTTCAGTACACACACACACCAGTGTTTCAGTACACACACACACACCAGTGTTTCAGTTCACTCACACACACCAGTGTTTCAGTTCACTCACACACACCAGTGTTTCAGTTCACTCACACACACCAGTGTTTCAGTTCACTCACACACACCAGTGTTTCAGTTCACTCACACACACCAGTGTTTCAGTTCACTCACACACACCAGTGTTTCAGTGTACTCACACACACACCAGTGTTTCAGTTCACTCACACACACCAGTGTTTGGGTTCACTCACACACACCAGTGTTTCAGTTCACTCACACACACCAGTGTTTCAGTTCACTCACACACACCAGTGTTTGGGTTCACTCACACACACCAGTGTTTGGGTTCACTCACACACACCAGTGTTTCAGTTCACTCACACACACCAGTGTTTCAGTTCACTCACACACACCAGTGTTTCAGTTCACTCACACACACCAGTGTTTCAGTTCACTCACACACACCAGTGTTTCAGTTCACTCACACACACCAGTGTTTGGGTTCACTCACACACACCAGTGTTTGGGTTCACTCACACACACCAGTGTTTCAGTTCACTCACACACACCAGTGTTTCAGTTCACTCACACACACCAGTGTTTCAGTTCACTCACACACACCAGTGTTTCAGTTCACTCACACACACCAGTGTTTCAGTTCACTCACACACACCAGTGTTTCAGTTCACTCACACACACCAGTGTTTGGGTTCACTCACACACACCAGTGTTTCAGTTCACTCACACACACCAGTGTTTCAGTTCACTCACACACACCAGTGTTTGGGTTCACTCACACACACCAGTGTTTGGGTTCACTCACACACACCAGTGTTTCAGTTCACTCACACACACCAGTGTTTCAGTTCACTCACACACACCAGTGTTTCAGTTCACTCACACACACCAGTGTTTCAGTTCACTCACACACACCAGTGTTTCAGTTCACTCACACACACCAGTGTTTCAGTTCACTCACACACACCAGTGTTTCAGTTCACTCACACACACCAGTGTTTCAGTTCACTCACACACACCAGTGTTTCAGTTCACTCACACACACCAGTGTTTGGGTTCACTCACACACACCAGTGTTTCAGTTCACTCACACACACCAGTGTTTCAGTTCACTCACACACACCAGTGTTTGGGTTCACTCACACACACCAGTGTTTGGGTTCACTCACACACACCAGTGTTTGGGTTCACTCACACACACCAGTGTTTCAGTTCACTCACACACACCAGTGTTTCAGTACACACACACACCAGTGTTTCAGTACACACACACACACACACACACACACACCAGTGTTTCAGTACACACACACACCAGTGTTTCAGTACACACACACACACCAGTGTTTCAGTTCACTCACACACACCAGTGTTTCAGTTCACTCACACACACCAGTGTTTCAGTTCACTCACACACACCAGTGTTTCAGTTCACTCACACACACCAGTGTTTCAGTTCACTCACACACACCAGTGTTTCAGTTCACTCACACACACCAGTGTTTCAGTGTACTCACACACACACCAGTGTTTGGGTTCACTCACACACACCAGTGTTTCAGTTCACTCACACACACCAGTGTTTCAGTTCACTCACACACACCAGTGTTTCAGTTCACTCACACACACCAGTGTTTCAGTTCACTCACACACACCAGTGTTTGGGTTCACTCACACACACCAGTGTTTGGGTTCACTCACACACACCAGTGTTTCAGTTCACTCACACACACCAGTGTTTCAGTTCACTCACACACACCAGTGTTTCAGTTCACTCACACACACCAGTGTTTCAGTTCACTCACACACACCAGTGTTTCAGTTCACTCACACACACCAGTGTTTCAGTTCACTCACACACACCAGTGTTTGGGTTCACTCACACACACCAGTGTTTCAGTTCACTCACACACACCAGTGTTTCAGTTCACTCACACACACCAGTGTTTGGGTTCACTCACACACACCAGTGTTTGGGTTCACTCACACACACCAGTGTTTCAGTTCACTCACACACACCAGTGTTTCAGTTCACTCACACACACCAGTGTTTCAGTTCACTCACACACACCAGTGTTTCAGTTCACTCACACACACCAGTGTTTCAGTTCACTCACACACACCAGTGTTTCAGTTCACTCACACACACCAGTGTTTCAGTTCACTCACACACACCAGTGTTTCAGTTCACTCACACACACCAGTGTTTCAGTTCACTCACACACACCAGTGTTTGGGTTCACTCACACACACCAGTGTTTCAGTTCACTCACACACACCAGTGTTTCAGTTCACTCACACACACCAGTGTTTGGGTTCACTCACACACACCAGTGTTTGGGTTCACTCACACACACCAGTGTTTGGGTTCACTCACACACACCAGTGTTTCAGTTCACTCACACACACCAGTGTTTCAGTTCACTCACACACACCAGTGTTTGGGTTCACTCACACACACCAGTGTTTGGGTTCACTCACACACACCAGTGTTTCAGTTCACTCACACACCAGTGTTTCAGTTCACTCACACACACCAGTGTTTCAGTACACACACACACACACACACACACACCAGTGTTTCAGCACACACACACACACACACACACACACACACACACACCAGTGTTTGTTTAGGATTGGACTGCGCTCTACAATAACTGCTATGGCTAGAAGATGTTCACTTGCCCTGTGTGTAGTAATATTTTCACTGCCAGATAACTTTACCATGATGCATATTTACACACCATATTTTCTGGAAAATATGTCGAACTGGGTCAGAAAATGCATTGAATTGTTGAGAGAGAGAAAACATGAGTTGTATCGGTGTATAAGTCACATTTTATTATTACATCAGAAATAATGTGAAATGCGTGTGAACAGGTCAATATTTTTAATAAATGTAAATAGCAAATGGTTAGCACTCTACCTGGATGTTAATTTTCAGACACATTTTTGTTTAATAATACAATTTAAATAAGCTTATTTAAAAATGTTCCTTGTAATAAATATTTAGGCTTAATTAAATTCAAGTGAAACGTTTCCCTTCTGTGCTTCTTCTGCCGAGAAGAGGACAATCTCTCACTGATTTTATTTCTGCTTTTACACCAAACATTGCGAACTTCTAATTTCATAATCTTTATTTTCAGACGTGTTATATTTCTGTCGTTAAGTTTCTTTTACACTTTAAAGTTTCTGGCAATAAGGAATTAGATGATGCCTTAACGTCATTTGTATGATCGGTAAATTCCGCATTCATACCTTAAATTTAAACCCAAGTGTAAAGTATTTTCTTCTGATTTACATGTCCGTTAAATGCATTATATAAGTTACTGTGGAATATAAGATGCAGGTGATTTAAATAAAAGTGACATATTCTGGAAAGTATGGTACGCATAATTTAAACCGTCACTGAGAACCAATGTGTGTGATTGACAGTGTTATTTTAGTTTTTATAGGTTTATTAATATTTTGAATATATTATTTTTCATGTTAGTTTCAATTTTAGCAATTTCGTTATGTGCTTTTGTCATTGTATTCGTTTATATAAATATATATATTTAGGGTTCATTTATTATAATTTTAGTTTTAGTTTTTATTAGGGCTGTCAGTTAAACGCGTTATTAACGGCGTTAACGCAAACACATTTTAACGCCGTTAATTTTTTTATTCGTGCGATTAACGGTCTTTTTGGCCTAGCAAACTTTGTAGTTTTTTTCACATGCTTTTACAAAATGACGCCTCATGCGCGATGCTGCGCTATAAAACCCATTCATGTCAATGGCTTGCGCCGCATGAGGACGTTTTGTTGCTTCGTCGACCAAAGCGCAAGCGGATCTAACGTTAGCTAGACCGGAAACAACACAACACACTCGTTTGGGTTTGCGAGCCGGCCAAATAGTTGGTTAACGTTACGTTTTGAGTGGATGACGAGCACGAGACGCCAAAATGGATGCCAATAAGATTCTGAATGGAAAGTTTCTTTTAAAAAGTTGCCAAATGGTTCAATTGACGAGACCAAAGTGATCTGTGTGTTTTGTCGTTGTGAACTGAGCTATCATCATCGCAGCACGTCCAGTCTGAAACACCACTTGATGATGGCCAAGCACACACACACACACACACAGCTGATGCGAATTCTCCGCCCCCTCGTCAATATCAGGACCTCGTCACTATTTCTTTCACCCTTTTATTGATGGACAATGTTACATTGTGTGAGAGATTATTTGCTCCGAGTGAGAATGTTAGTGTGAAATTGAACACAGTATATGCCAATGTTTTTGTATGCACAAAGCAAGCCTATCCACTTTTCCATCTTGATAAGAGCATTAAAATGAGAAAAAATAATGGGACAAAAAAAGAAATCAAGAGACATTTAGAATAGATAAAAATGTGCGATTAATCGCGATTAAATATTTGAATCGTTTGACAGCACTAGTTTTTATTTATTTCCAGTTATACTACAGGGCTGTTGAATGCTTGATTCTGATTGGTTGAGAACGTTCTAAGGTGTGCAATTATTTTCAGGGAAACGCACGGCTAAAGTAGTTCCAGGCAGGTCTTGACCGCATTACAGGTCCATATCACTGCGCATAGTTAACTGTAATAACGGAAAATAGGATACAATTCATAACAAGAAAAAACATGCAGCCCCATGCGCTTGATCTGCAATTTTCTATGTCTAACTTCACAATCAATGGACACATACAGTTTAATTTTAATAAATAAAGTATGTAGTCCTATCTATAGGCTAAATAGAAAATTAAATTGAATAGGCTATATAAATAAATTGATAGTCCTGCTGGGTTTTCGTAATTATTCCAGATAATATAACAAATAAATAATTATTGATAGGCCTACTTGTTAAAAGGGCTTTGTGTGTTTCATTTATTGGGTTATCTACTGTCAATTATAGAAAACAAGAATGAACGAATTAATTTTAAAAAAATGTAATTAATAAATAAATAATAATATTGACGCACATGCTTTTCTGTCTCATTATTGCAACATCTCTCTCTCTCTAATAACGGCATTAATAACTAATAGTGGCTCAAACCTCCGTTACTAACTCTAAAATGACGTTTTGGAATTAGCAACGGAGGCATGGGATTAGATGCGTAAGAAATTAGTCCTACATACAAGAGCGTTTTAATGACAAAAACTTGACAAACGTCTAGAATCACATCATCTGAACAATGTTTTGAGGTGTGGTAACTGTAGTATAAGCGGAATAATTGACTCCGCTTCGCGTCGTGACCGCATTACCACCCCGGGTGTGCATTATTTTTCGAATAATTCAACGGCCCGTCGTCAATTATTCCTTACTTAATACTTTTAGTGTTTCAACTTGGACTTATTTTAGTTTATTGCCAAGGCAGCATCTAATTTTCCTTTAATTTAAGTTTTTCAACTAATATTTGTATATGTTATTTTATTCCAGCTTTAAAAACTGAAACTCTCTCACACTGACCCTCATGTTGAAAGTGTGCATGTCATTGCTATATGCAAGCGTACGCTTAATTTTTTAAGGATAAAGGACCCAAAATAATCAGTGACTCTTATATATCATTCCAGTGGAATTGAGTCCACTCATGTTTCTCTTTCAGCTGTGCATTTCACACTTGCATCAGATCCTGTAAACAACACGTCTTCTGACTTCGCATGATTGCATGCACATTTATTATAGTGTCGCAATTCAGCTACACTGATGTCACTGTTCTGTGCCTCTAATTAATGCAATTGGAGATTTGTTTTTCTTGGCACAAGTTGGTTGTGTTCTGCAGGGGATTATGGGAAAGTGATTCCCACCCCCACAGACCTTTCTTGACGGAGATCTCCTGTTCCCTGGCACTATGAAGCACTCAGTCATCAGTCTCCAGAGGGTTTCATTAAGCCACGGGACACTCGGAGGAGGCCTCCACCATAGGCCCTAAACTGTGTGAAATGGGCAGACGAGGGCAGAGTGTGTGTTAGTGTGTGTGGTCATCTGTGTGTAAGTTTGTACGGTTTATGAGTCAGTCCTGTATCAGCGGATACTCCCCAAACCTCCCCATGAAGCACTGCTCTTCTTTTGAGACTCAACCAAGCCACATTCACTCCTACTGACACATTCAAACATGTTTTCATCGGGAATATCTGCAATTCTTCCACATTGTCAGAAAATCTGAATTTGAGAAAACGCTAAATCTTGAGGCAACAAGCTTCAGGATTTTGACTCAAATAATGGAAATGT
Organism: Rhinichthys klamathensis goyatoka; assembly: GCF_029890125.1. Lineage (NCBI taxonomy): Eukaryota > Metazoa > Chordata > Actinopteri > Cypriniformes > Leuciscidae > Rhinichthys > Rhinichthys klamathensis. The sequence continues at coordinate 149,246 of NW_026607160.1, read as the reverse complement.
CGTTGTATCAACTTGAAATCTCTGATGACGTGTTTACTGGCGCGAGGGCGGGGCTATAACCTGTCACTTACATGAGATCCACCAATAGCAAACCACAACCATCATCCAATCAATTCCCTATGGACAAAATCAAGCCCCGCCCCACTTAATATACATCACAATTGGGGAAAAAAGACAATTGCAAGTTCTGCCTCATGCCGAATTAAATTTGGTCAGTGCTTTTATCAAACACAATATAAGTTCTATAAACTCAAAATGAATAATGTTTTTTACTTGTTGAGTCATGTTCAATCATCTTGCATTTTACATTAATATGAGCTTTTATGTTACGTAATAGTAGAACTTTCTTAGTTGTGTATGTGGTTATATTGAATTATTTCTTTGCACCCAAGCAAGTTGTGTACATGTGCTGAAATCTCACAGAAGAGAACACTAATCACTCTAATGGTGATTTGAAAATGCAACTTTTACATAAAAATATAATCAAAGACACTACACAATGCTAAAACATCTATTATTCCTTAATAACAAATATTTATGTAGTCATAACTCCATAAGATTTGGCCAAAAAATACAAATTATTCAAGATCCTCATCAGTGAACTAAGCATGATCAGCGGTCTGTTAGTTGGGCCCTCAACACCAAACATGACATTGTAAGTCTTTGCTGTTAAATATTTTAAGTTGCGCTAACTAAATAGCGCCAACAAATACTGTAGTCAACCTTTAAAAATGTGTCTGACAAAACCATTGTTAGATTTTTATTTACAGTATGCTTCACTATTTTCTTTTGTTGATCTCACAATATAAGTAAATGATGAATTGCACCATTGTAATGCAGTTTAGAACTAATTTCACTTTTCATTAGTCACTTTCACACATTAAATAACATTTCTAAGGCTACCCTCTTCGAGTAAATCACTCGCATATGCGACTACACTTTCACGCCAGGCGACTTAATATCTATCATTGATACATTTTTACATTTCACTCACCAGTGTTTGTTGTAATCAAAATTATTCAACCCCATTGCAAATCAGGTTTATAGGCAACATTTATTGGCAAATGTTTCAATTGGTTTCCCCAAATTGAACTGAATTCCAACTTTTAATGACTTCAACAGTCTCAAAATTATTCAACCCCCTGAATAGAACCCATCACAACAGCACAAATCTGCAAAACAGGTGTTTTCTCAAACCCACCTGGTGTAACTAATCAAGGGCTTCATTAGTTGTACCAGGTGTGCCTGAGCTAGAACACATGAAATAACTGAACTGGCTAGGTCTGTCGAGTGTCACATTTGACTGCATGTTAGAAATATGGCTAAGTCAAAAGAATGGTCCAAAAAGTTAAGAGAAGATATCATCGCCCTTCACAAACAAGGATCCGGATACAAAAAGATAACAAAGGCACTAAATGTTCCTAAAGACACCGTTGGAAGCATAGTTTGCATGTTCAGAGTTAAAGGAACAGTGGTTGCACTTTCTGGACGGGGCAGAAAAGGCAAGATATCAACGGCTGCAACCAGATTTCTGAGAAGGCAGGTTCAGAAAACCCCTTGAGTGAACGCAAAAGACCTGCAGCAAGACTTGGTGGCAACAGGCACTGAGGTTTCAGCTGCACAGTAAGGCGCACACTAAACACATGCCAGAACTCAAAGACTACACTACTGGTGTCTCACTACTAAGTCTCAGAAGTTTTGGGATTCTGTTCTGTGGAGCGATGAAACATAACTGGAACGTTTCGGCCCTATGGATCAGCGGTGTGTCAGGAGGAAGAAGAATGAAGCAAATGCTAAAAAGAACACTGTCTACAGTTCAGCATGGTGGATCGGTGATGCTCTGCGGCTGCTTTATATCCTCTGGCACTGGAAACCTGCAGTGTGTGGAAGGCAAGATGGATTCATTGAATTGTCAGGAAATCCCAGGAGAAAACGTCATGACGTCAGTGAGGAAGCTGAAGCTTGGGTGTCATTGGACCTTCTAAGAGGACAATGATCCCAAGTAACCTCAAATTCCACCGAGGCTTGGTTGCAGAAGAAGTCCTGGAAGATCCTACAGTGGCCATCACTGTCACCTGATTTGAACCCCATAGAAAATCTCTGGTGGGATTTGAAGGCGGCGGTTGCAGCAGCAAACACAAGAATATCACTGAACTGGAGGCCATTGCTCATGAGGAACGGGCTCAGATTCCTCAGAAACGCTGCCAGAAGCTGGTGTCTGGTTATACATCTCGTTTGCAGCAGCTCAGAACAGCAAAAGGTCTTTTACTAAGTACTAAAGATGCTTGCCATAAAGGGGTTGAATAATTTTGAGACTGGAGAAGTTATTCAAAGTTGTATTTTCAGTTGAATGCAAGTTGGGGAAACCATTTGAAACTTTTGTTGTGTTGAGCTATTTCATTTACTTTTGTTTGATTTGTTCATTGCAAACAGCTGAAAGTCTGTACATTTTGCCAATAAACATAATTTGCAATGGGGGTTGAATATTTTCAATTACAACTGTGTTTATATATAACGTTTTAACGTGAACCCTCAATTGCTTCTTGTTGAGTTGATTTGTTTGATTTGCGGATGGAATCAGTTCACAGAAGTTAGAGAGCGGAGATGGAAAGCAAGCAGGCAAAGCGCTGTGATTGCGTAGCGTGTTATTGGGCGGTTGTGTTCTGTGTTGGGTTCAGACTCTACGGTTTGGCCCGTGGCCACTTGGCAGCGTTAGAAAGGTGCCCTTTCCTGGCCCGCAACTCAGATCCGCCAACCGGTGCGTCCGTCCACTCATTCATCAAACGCCAGAGGACTGAGGCGGAAAGAATGCTTTCTCGTCCCCTTTCGAATCAATGAACGTTAGCCGTTAAATGGCATTTCAGCATGGAAAATATGTTTACCGAGTCCAAGTGCTCACTCGGATGAAAACTTGTCTAAACAGGAATGAAATGTGAAGAATTCCTATGTTTTGGTATGTCCGATTATAAAGTATTTAGTGGCTGTTATGATAAGCCGTGTCATTTCTTTCTTCCATGTGAGTGAATGAACTGGCTTTTGGAGGCTGTTGTGCTTGACCTCGAATGGCTTGAGGGAAACATGTGGCTTTTAATAAAGACTGAGATAAGGTCTTTCCTTCACAGGCTCAAAGTCTGCTGGAAGATCTCATTAAAATCTGAAATAGACAGACAGTTGTAGCATTTTTCAGATTCAAGCTAACATTATAATGGTAAACAAAGAAGAAATATTTGAGATTCTGCTCTATATCTAGGAGAATAATCAAATACACACTACCGGTCAAAAGTTTGGAATCATTGAGAGCATGTCAAATGTTTATTATTATTATTACAATTTAAAAGAACTGTTAAATTAAAATAGAACTGTTTTCTATTTTAATGTTTAAAAAGTTACTTCAGTGTCACATGATCCTTCCGAAATCATTCTAAAATGCTGATTTGCTGCTCGAGAAACATTATCAATGTTGAAAACAGCTTAATATTTTTGTGGAAACACTCAAAAACCTTGATAACATTCAAAAGTTTGGGTTAGAACAATAAAAAAAAAGGTTATATTCTTATGCAGCAAGGGCACATCAATTGATTAAAGGGTTAGTTCGCCCATTTAAGACATGTTGTATGCAATCCTTACCAGCACTATACTGCCCTACAAAGGCAAAAGACCTTAACTCACCAGAGTGTGAAACTGAGAAAAATGACTTTAAAGTTTTTTTGTTGTCCAGCCAATTGTATGATAGGTAGGACAATGAAAATTTGCCAAGTAGTTGTCATAATGAATATATTTATCTACATTAAAAAAAAATTAGCTCAAACTTGACCTTTGACCCTTATTCGGAAGTTACTGTATTCTGCCTTTGCATTATCTGCAAAACAATAATGGGTCATACAAAGGCAAAATACCTTAACTTCTAATTTATTGACCATTTTGGCTTTTATCACTCTATACAAACATTTCTATGATAACAACAATAGCCTTAAAATAACATTTAGTAAGTTCTGTCTAGTAAGGGTTAATATTACATCAATAGTTACAAAATATTACAAAATTAAAAAATAATGAGAAAGACCTTAACTCAGAGTGTGGAACTGAGAAAAATGACTTTAAAGATTTTCAGTTGTCCCTCCAAATTAATTATAGGTAGGACACTGTAAATCTGGCAATTAGATGTTTTAGTAATGAAAATTATCTACATAAAAAAATCTTGAGCTCAAACTTGACTTTTGACCACTATTTTAAAGTTACTGGACACTCTGCCTTTGCATTGTCAGCAAAAAGTGAGAAGTCATGCCAAGTCAAAAGGCAGTAACTTCCACATTATCAATATTTGGTTGCTGATCACCATTAACAAAATCATTATAGTAACACCTGTATAAAATCTAGTGATCATGGCATTTATTTTGTATGATTTACACTTATAGACATCTACTTATTGCTACCCTGTGCTTTGGTTGCATTCTGGTGGCATTATTAATACATGAGACATGGCAAAATACCTCCATAGCGGTAAGATCTTCAATTGGTACCGAGTGGCATAAGACTTGATAAACGCGCGTTCAAAATGATCACGATAAAACAGGTCCTCGCGCACATTCGACCCGGGGACTCGTTTATAGTATATTCGTGTTCGAAGGTGTCATGCTCCTCGTACGTTCACGAAAAGTACGAAGTACGAACGCAGTGCTTTCCATCTTGAGACTCGGTGGGTAGCGCGCTCTGGACTACCTAGACGACTAATGCATTTATAGCACAACCTTCTGTGTTCTGCGTCTTTTCAGTAGCGGTGGTTTCAACTTTCAGCTGTCTGCGGATTTATTCCGGACAGTGTGATTGTAGGTACAACCCGCTTGTAACAGCTTGTCTGATGTTGTATGCACCAGCAATTCTTGCTTCATTATGTTGTATGCACCAATATACCGTTGCTTCATTATTATCACTCCCTGTGACATATTAGTCCCGCGTCGGCCCGACTGTGTTCAGGGCGGAGCCGAAGGCGCCGGCAAAGTTTTGGCACTCTGCCAGCTAGATGCATGATTGTTTCAACCAGGTCCGGTACCCGATCTGGGTGAGGCGGGGCTTTAGTTCTTTGTTGTATTCACCTGCTACGGCGTGTGTAACATTTTTTTCTGTCAACTCTGCATATATCATTCGCGATGGATAGCCTATCGCACGTTTGTCGATGGAGCGGGTTCAGACCATACTAAATGTTCTGACCGCATTTGTGCTGGACAAAGCTCTGAGGACATCAGAAGTTACAGGGACTGATGGCAGCTGTACAAAGCTATATCGTAATTTCAATTTTAATGGAGAGCAAAACAACGGCAGAACACCGTACAATCTGAAAGGTAGCATATTTGATAGAACGCCAGCACCGTAACTTCATATTGACGCGCGGCTAAACAAAGGCTGAGTACCGTAACTCAAAATGAGCGTTCCAAAACAAAGCCAAAGAGCGGTAACTGGTGTTACGGTGTTCTGCCTTGGTTTCTCACGGGCTTTTGGAAGTTACTGTTAAGACAACCCATTATTTTCTCGAAAAAACGACGGAATTGACTCAAGATACTTATGCACATGATAAAGGGGGTCTTGAATGTGCCAAAAATATAAAAAACTAATTTTCGACCAAACACGAAGTTACGGTCTTTTGCCTTTGCACGGCAGAATAGTACATACACACTGACCCACTCTGTTGTCACCTCCCTGGTCAGAGTTCTGGCCGCTGGAAGTTTTTCAATAAAGTACTCCCGGTTATTTTCCGGGGCCACAAAACTGTGCTTTTTACGTGAAAAAAATGATTTGCGTTTCAAAGCTTGATTAATTTACCACACAAAAAACACGCCGGTCAAAATTCACACCTCAGTTTTAATCGGCACTATTTTCGATCCATTTCTATCAATCCGCGCTGCTGCTGTCAACGTCAACAGTGCGCACGTTCCGATCGTGTGATTTTTTTTTTTCCCAAACCACTTCAGCGGAAATCCCGCCCTGCAGCTGATTCTAAAGTTGTCATTGGTCATGTCAATCACTGTACAGATTGCCTTCACCAAACACTGATCCCTAAACCTACCCGTCACTGTAACCTAAACCAATGAAATCGGCTGCAGGGCGGGATTTCGTGGTTTGGGAAAAAAAAATCACGCGTTCCGATCAGCTGTTCCATAGTGTTTACACAATCGATTGACAATGACGTAAAAAGTATTAAATTAACAATGGTGCGAACTTGTAAATTCCCAGGCTGTGACCACAATTGTGCCAGGATCAAAGTTCAGATTCCATCGTTTTCCTGTTTCGAATATAACTATGAGACAGCTTTGGCTGGTTGCCATCGGCTACTCTGCGGGAGCTAAAATATCCAGAATAAAGGATTTTCGTGTGTGTAGTGCTCACTTCAGCGAAGACGATCCCCAACCAAGGAGGAAAAGGAAAATTAAAGAGTTTTGCTGTACCAGTACCACGGGTAAGCTCTATTTACTAACTTTATGATTAAACTGAAGTTTAGACTCCATTATAAAACACGTGAAAAGATGTCTAATATAAAAACAGCTATAGGGATATTGGTACAATTTGCTGAGAAAACTATTTGATTGAACACACACACAATTGAGGTTTTGTGTTGCAATCAATAACATTGTCGTTGTGCTAAAATTACTTTCATCATCTGATCCGTCTGGCATTGTGCTAAAATTGGTTTCATCATCAGAAGTTTCGCAGTCAGACATGTTGTCAGCGAGTCGCGCTATCAACAGCTGATC
>NW_026607160.1:90000-137500 GCF_029890125.1 Rhinichthys klamathensis goyatoka | reverse complement strand
CACCAGACACACGTCAGCAGCGTCTTACGTCAGCGGCGGCACTGAACGCGGATCCACAACAGAACCGGAAGACACACACACACACACACACACACACACCAGACACACGTCAGCAGCGTCTTACGTCAGCAGCGGCACTGAACGCGGATCCACAACAGAACCGGAACACAATACAATGCTGAATAAAGTCCTAGTTTTTGTTATCTTTGGACCAAAATGTATTTTCGATGCTTCAAAACATTCTAACTAACCCACTGATGTCACATGGACTACTTTGATGATGTCTTTATTTCGTTAGGAAAGTGCTTTAGTAATGTGAGCCTATAGGCGGGTCCACAACGCGCGTACACTCTGCTTATTACACACACACTCTGCTTATTACACACACAGAACACACAAACATGCCAAATATTAAAAATAAAAGGATTACAATGTAAAAGATTCATATTTTGTACATAAAGATATTGTGGAATCCGGCTTGAATAGGGACAACCCTTTTAGACCATTTTTCCCGTCGTTAAACTAGCAAAAGTGGATTCGGACGCCCTAAGTGCACTTGTGCCGTGCTCTTTAGACCATGAGCTTAGATCGTTAAAATAGGGCCCTAAAACTCCAGTTTCTACTCTAAATCATCTCTCCACTAGCCTGGGAAAACCCAGACAACTTCTGGCAAATTTAGATTTGCTCTGAAAGTTAGTCTGGCAAAGAGCTCATTCAAGCCCATTTCCAATCCGCCGAAATCGCGGCACCAATCAGAAACGTTGGGGCGGGCTTTACACGATGACGACAGCGCTGGGATTTTGAAGCAGATTTTGTACATTTACAAAGATGGATGCCGCCGTGGAACTAGGGGTGTGACGGTTATAGTTGAACACCGTCATTAGAACTCTATAACCGCCAAAACCATGTTATTAAAATATTTTTTTCACAAACATTTTTTATCATAGAGAATGTTTAAATACTAATATCAGCTTACGAGGGAAACGGAGGCGGAGTTAGTGGTGCGATCGGAGGCTGAGTGCTGGAGATGATTCGGGAGAGGTCTGTGCCCCTTTACCGATCAGAGCTGACACGGAGTAAAGCCTTGTTTATACTCGACGCGTCCGCACGAGCGAAGGTGCGAGCGGCAAAAATGACCGGCAAGACCCCATTTCGCTTAGCTGTGTGCACGGCTTTTTTTTGTAACAGCGCGCGCGACGCCGCGTCTGAGGATGAACGACTTCTAGCCGAATCTGTCCGAGCATGTAGGCTACGTCTCACCGCACCGGCTCGCAGTTTGCGCGTCTAAATTGCAAAGTTCATTACAAAGTTTTATTTGTTAAGGTTTTGTTTACGGTGTGTGATTTATTTAATGGAAAGCACATTCACTTCCAGTTGTCTTGCTGTTAATTTTAAATAAACGTAGAGCAAGTAGCTAATCATGTCTGCTCGTTTATTCAAACTAAAGCCTAGTTCACACTACATGATTTTAAAACGTCGGGCTGAACTGTGCGGTTCACACTACATGACTTGCTCTCTGTGAAATCAGGAGTGTTCAAGTTGTTGAGCTGTTCACACCACACGACACAACGTGATTGATCCGCAACAGGGGGTAACGCACTACACGAGTTGACAACAACTCTGTCACCCAACGATTCTATCTTGTCTACAAACCACGTTTTGTCACGAAAAATCACGCGATAAAACGAACCGGAAATGACGCGAAACAGCACTCGCGCCAATACCCAGAAGAAGAACACAACACGCGAACATGCCTCGCTCTGATTGGCTGTAGCTCATGACATCACGCGAGCTTGAGTCGTGCGACAGCTCTGGATATCTAGCATGCTAGATATTTTTCTGGGCTCAGCGACGCGTCTGCGAGCGTCTTTGATGCGTTGTTGGCTCTTTCATACTAACAGATTGGCGAGCGTTCATCGCCCGCTAATCTCCCGCGATTTGCACGCGATAACACCCTGACCTGTCGGCGAGCTCAACGATTTGCAAATCGGGCTTAAAATCATGTAGTGTGAACTAGGCTTAAGTTGTCCTATATAACAGACGAACGTCGCTCTGCATACGTCATCTCCTTCAGCGCTCTGATTGGTTTTAGGTCTATTCAATTGCGCCCAGAGGCATTTGAGCTACGTCCGTTGGTGACGCCCCTCTGGAAATGATTTGTCTATGAAATTTTGCCAGACCATAACTCAGTTACAACTGAGAATGGTCTGGTTTTAACCAGGCGATCTCTCCACTTGAGTGTTCATGTTTTTACTCGCGTCTGACCTCGACGGATTGAACAGAAGAAATAAACCGGAGAAGATTTACACCTCCCAGAAGGCGGAGTCTCAGAGCCACTCCCACCTATTACATAACTGCCACAGATAAATGGGAGTTCGGAGGTGTTCAACCAGCCGGAGCAAACCTTTCCAGAAAGCTGGATTTGACAAGCTGTTTCAAACTCCCAAAATTAAACTCCAAATGAACTTCTGTTTGTCCTGATTTTGTTTGAAATTACGTCATCCCAGTTCGTTCTTCGATTTCACTGGAAGTATATCAGGGCCTTAACATATCCTAAATGCTACCGCAAAACTCTTAATGATCATTTTAAGAGGTCTTACATTTGGGGTCGGAAACAGAAATGGCGATATGGCCTAATGTGATTATTACACTTCCAATGGCTATGATTTAAATAAATAAAAACAAGTGCTGGAGGGTCAAAGTGAAAATGTAATCATGTTGAACATTCGTGCTTGTATTTCAGGTTTGATTATAATTAAAAGTCCTGCATTATGCATAAAATCTTTTTTTTCTGTATATTATCGGTATTTTGGTTGCACAATAAACTGTATCTTGCATTGAATTCAATGTAAACTCTTGTGGTCTCCCACTAGAAGGAATGACAAACAACATGATTTAACACATTCAGTATATGGATTTTACTAGTATAGTAATATATTAAAATATATAAATATAATTGCTATTAGTATTGGCAATACTAGCCTTGATAGTACCTTATAAAATATGCCACTAAACATTATTTTACTTTATGTTGCTTACACATTAATGTATTTTCAGCATCATTACTCCAGTCTTCAGTGTCACATGATCCTTCAGAAATCACTCTAATATGATGATTTACTGCTCAAGAAACATTTATGATTATTATCAGTGATGTTCCGTATCAGTTTTTTTTTTAACTTTTTAATAAATACACAGTCCTATAGTGAAAGAACATACGTTTTGGCTACCTTTACTATCATGAACACTACAAGTCAATGATTAGTTATCTCTGCTTTATAAAGACACATGATTCTTCTCGTCAGTGATGTGTTCAGTCCTTAATGGTTTAATCTAAACAGTTTTCCGGTCATCTGTGAAAACTCACTCATCGTAACACACAGATGTTTGACTGTGCACCAATATCAAAAATCTCGTCCACTGCTGTTTTGAATTTCGAGACAAAATAAAGACTATTCAACAATGTTTAGAGTTTATAAATCAAAAGCAAAAATTTAGTGAGTGTTTTCCGCACTATTCATGTGTTCAGTCCTCAGGTTTGCATTAGTGATTGTTGTGTAGAAGAACACATTAAAAATGTTAATTCCATTTGCATTAATTGTCTTCATCCACACACACACACACACACACCACAGGTTTCTGCCTATTAAGTAAACAGTGTGGTTGGGCGGCTGGGCTGTGTTTATGCGTGCTGTGGAAATCTGATTTTGTTTTGAGATTTGCAGACAGAACGGTGGGAGGTGTGTGTAGCGCTCAGACCCCAACTGCTCTTGTTTCCCACGATGCACTGCAGCCTAGTTATTGCACATTTGGCCCAATTACAGGACATTAGCAAGCTGAGCAATCAGCGGACGCTTCAGTAAGAGCATGTGGCCCACCATGATGGGGTCATATATGGCTGATTCATGTGGTGGAGGGTTGCAAATAGTTTCTAGATTTTGCAAAAGATTACCTTGTCTAAAACGTAAAAAAACCTGGAAGGTGCAAGTACAAACTGCAGACAACACAGGCTGGGCAATATAGCTCAATTAAATAAATGAAGTTTGTTCGGTTTTAGAACATGAAGCAATGGATGAGAAACTCCTGGTCACTTTCTGGCTGTCAAACTTTGTGAAACATGTTCATACAGTATGTTAATATGATGAAGGACACATGTGACTGACTTCATACATCTAGTATAAATCATTATCTTGAGACGTCTTGGTAAAGATAAAGATAGTTCTGAGAAAAGCTTGAGCTTCATTAGTTTGCAGATGCCGTTTGTTTTGATATTCTGTATTTAATGCAATTCAGACATTTTTAATTGTGACACTGGCGTGCTTTTTTATTGCCTCTGTCATATTTTAGTTATTATCAAAAATTAGGTATCATTTGAAAGCTTATATACACTCACCTAAAGGATTATTAGGAACACCTGTTCAATTTCTCATTAATGCAATTATCTAATCAACCAATCACATGGCAGTTGCTTCAATGCATTTAGGGGTGTGGTCCTGGTCAAGACAATCTCCTGAACTCCAAACTGAATGTCAGAATGGGAAAGAAAGGTGATTTAAGCAATTTTGAGCGTGGCATGGTTGTTGGTGCCTGACGGGCCGGTCTGAGTATTTCACAATCTGCTCAGTTACTGGGATTTTCACGCACAACCATTTCTAGGGTTTACAAAGAATGGTGTGAAAAGGGAAAAACATCCAGTATGCGGCAGTCCTGTGGGCGAAAATGCCTTGTTGATAATGCCTTGTTGATGCTAGAGGTCAGAGGAGAATGGGCCGACTGATTCAAGCTGATAGAAGAGCAACTTTGACTGAAATAACCACTCGTTACAACCGAGGTATGCAGCAAAGCATTTGTGAAGCCACAACACGCACAACCTTGAGGCGGATGGGCTACAACAGCAGAAGACCCCACCGGGTACCACTCATCTCCACTACAAATAGGAAAAAGAGGCTACAATTTGCAAGAGCTCACCAAAATTGGACAGTTGAAGACTGGAAAAATGTTGCCTGGTCTGATGAGTCTCGATTTCTGTTGAGACATTCAGATGGTAGAGTCAGAATTTGGTGTAAACAGAATGAGAACATGGATCCATCATGCCTTGTTACCACTGTGCAGGCTGGTGGTGGTGGTGTAATGGTGTGGGGGATGTTTTCCGGGCACACTTTAGGCCCCTTAGTGCCAATTGGGCATCGTTTAAATGCCACGGCCTACCTGAGCATTGTTTCTGACCATGTCCATCCCTTTATGGCCACCATGTACCCATCCTCTGATGGCTACTTCCAGCAGGATAATGCACCATGTCACAAAGCTCGAATCATTTCAAATTGGTTTCTTGAACATGACAATGAGTTCACTGTCCTAAAATGGCCCCCACAGTCACCAGATCTCAGTCCAATAGAGCATCTTTGGGATGTGGTGGAACGGGAGCTTCGTGCCCTGGATGTGCATCCCACAAATCTCCATCAACTGCAAGATGCTATCCTATCAATATGGGCCAACATTTCTAAAGAATGCTTTCAGCACCTTGTTGAATCAATGCCACGTAGAATTAAGGCAGTTCTGAAGGCGAAAGGGGGTCAAACACAGTATTAGTATGGTGTTCCTAATAATCCTTTAGGTGAGTGTACACCCAAAATTCATCCTGTGAAAACGGTTTTTAAGTTGGACACTGCCTTATCATGGAAAAAGTACGTTAAAACCTTTTAGCAGCTCAATTTTCATGAAATCAACTTTAAATTTGGAACGCAACTTGATTAGACATAGTCCAAATTATGTAGTAAAATTTTGTATAAAATAAAAATGCTTTATAATGCACTTACACTTCTATAACTTTCTTACCCTTTCATTTTTTGAAGTGCTTCAATTCTTTAAAAAGAGACCACCAACCTCAGGTCTTTATTCCAAAGCATTCATTACAACCATTTAAGTTCAGATTTATGCTCAAAAAGATCATGAATAGTGTATTTAGTAGGATTTTGAATGTGAGTGTAAGTTTTTAAAGGAATAGTTCACCCAAAAATCAACATTTTGTCATAATTTCTTCTCTTTCCTCCAGGAAACACAAGGAAATGTTAGGCTGAGTCTAAGCTGCTTTTTTCCCCCATTTGTGTTATAGTTTAATCAGGACAGACACATTTCAAATCAAGACAGAAACACTAACAGTATTTTAAACGTATTAACAAACTCTGCAACAAAAGTGGACTGTGATTTTATAAATCCAACCTCCAAAAATGTCACTTTCCTTATTACTTTTTGTATGGAAAAGGGTCTCGTACACCATCTTTTTGACTCCATCTAAAGGTCTTTCCACTGGAAAGATGGTTCTGTGTCCAGAGAGGATGGTCATGTGAGGATCAGGAAGATTTCATCACTCTTTTTGGGATATACACACAGACAGTCTTAAGTAAATGATCCTGCTTGGAAAGGCGCATGTGGGAGCGTCAGGAAATGGAGGTAATTCCTGAAAGGCTGAATGAAGCGAGAGCTGAAAGACATTCGAGAGATATGAGGCAGCTGAAGACAGAGGAGGGTTATGTAGAGTTAAAGCAGTGTTTGCTCGCGGCCCGTGCCGTGTTTACCCTCTCCGTGAGGAATTCCTGAGCCCCTCACTCTCTCGCCGCGCTGCATTTTTGTGGTTGGCCTGTGTGACATGGGAAAGTGTGGGAAAAACGGAAGCCCGAAAAAGCAAAAATTCACGGATGGAAACACTGAACTGACAAAAGAATGGAAGAGAAACAGAGAATAAGAGACAGGTGAAGGATGAGGAGTTGGATTGGAAGGGACGAAGTTCTCCATTGCTATCAGTGTTATTTAAGTGTCAATGAGATATACTATTATAGTTTTGATTAATTAGTTTTTATTTAAAAAAAGTCAAATATTTAGTCATTTTGTTGTGTGTTCTTGTCAGTTTTATTATTTATTTATTTTCCGATCAACACGTTAACTGCGTTCTCCCAGCTAAGCTATCTATCAAATCAAAAATGCAATAAAGATCTGCACTCTAAAAATCTTTCATTCTTGACAGGAGATAAAGTTGACAACCGCTTCGGCTGTTCGCCTTCGTCTGTGTCTCTTTAGAGTGCAGAACTTTTTTGCATTTTTAAAATTGTTTTTACATAGTTTTTATTCATTTTGTTTTAGTTATTTTAGTGCATTAAGTTAAATGAAATGAAAATGATAAATGTTGTCTTGGAAACTTGCTTAAATAAAATGTTTTATTATAACTAATTTTTATATTTTTTTTCAGTTACATTAACTTTATTTCAAGTAACCACCTAGTTCTGGCATGAAACTCTAGATGGTGTGATAGGTAACTCATTTGGTAGTGATCGCAGCATCATCTACACAGCGCAGCTGATTGGTTGCTGCTTCCTCAGCGTCCAATGAGCTGCGGCTAAACATTCAAATACTGGTAGTGTTGCTGTTAGCGGTCTGTGGCGCGCTTTCAGAAACCCTACTCCTTCCCCAGCTCGACCTGTATAGGTCTGCTATGGGGGTTAACTCGTGTATGTTACAGCAGAATGTCTACATGCTCACAGCAGTGTCTGTGAATGTATCGGCTGTAGTCAGTCTCAGTACTTGCTCTGCAGAAGCAGCAGTGTAGCAGATCTATCCAGTCAAGACCAAATACATTAACATTGCCATATCCTTTATCAGCCGTTCTCTCTGAGAGTTGTCATGACAGTAATACAACTTTGGTTTTAGTTTTAGATTTAGTTTACCCTGGTTGCAAATTTGCATCTGTTGGATTGCAGCGAGGTCATGCATGGGATCAGAGCATATCAGGGTCGGAAATTAAAGTGGGTTTGTGTAACCGGTCCTACTCGACCCGCTCCGAGCGGGATTCGAACCAGCATCTCCGGCATAGTAGACAGGCGCGCTAAAAGACTGCATCATTTGCTAGTGCGCCTCTTGATGCCAGGGGTTTACACATAGCTATTACTAGCTTGCCTCCATTACACTCACTCCCATCCGGGTCACGGCACCAAATTTGAACCGGTCTTACTCGACCCGCTCTGAGCGGGATTTGAACCGGTGTCTCCAGCATGGGAGGTAGGCGCGCTAACAAGGGATGCTAAAGTAGCATCAGTCACTAGTGCAGCTCTTGATTCTAGCGGAGTGAGGTTTACACGCACAAAATGTTTAAAGTTGTTTAAAACGAAATATGAAATTGAATGAAAAGTGTTGATCGCACACTACATTTAGATCTGCTCATGTTGCATTATACATTTATCTTTACAAGTTTTTTTTAAGTCTTCTGGTAACACTTTCAATAAGGTTTCATTTGTTAACAGGAACAATGAACAATACTTCTGGAGCATTTATAAATATTAATGTTAATTTCAACATTTACAAATACATTCTTAAAATCAAAAGTGAACTAACAATGAACAGTTGTATTTTTATCAACTAACTTTAACAGTGATGAATAATTGTTAATGTTATTTATTAATGCATTAACTAATGGAACCTTATTGTGTTATAAGTGTTTTCATTCTTCTGAATATTATTAATGAATAACATCTTAAAAGTCTGTTCTTCATACAAATTTGTCACATGACTTCAGTGAAAAGTCTTGAAATAAAATTAGTGAAGGATTAACTTTGAAACAATTTTCAAATAATTACAAAGAAAGGGCATGTAACATTTGAATTAAACATGATATTTTGAAGTAGAGAGACTAAAGTAATTTTTTTTTTAACTTTTTTTTACAGTGTATTGCATATGATTCATATGGACTCTCGTGACACTCTTATGGTGCTTTTGTGGTATAAATCTGCAGGAGCACAGACATTCTGCTTCATATCTCCTTTTTTGTTTCACAGAAAAAGGTTTATTTAAGGTCTAAATGAATTTGGCCTTGTAAAGACTAGCAAAATCCTAGTTTACAGTCTCACAGCCTTGATTTAATAAGTTCCACGCCTACGGTTGCGAGTGCTGGCAAGCGTCCCGCTGACATCTGACCGACCAGCACTAATAGTCTTAAACTCCAGTCACCAATAAAGCACTGAAGTGTCATTTCCTGTAAAGAGAGATCTTAGGTATAATTTAAAGCGTCTCTACCTGTGCTGTCGGTCCAAGGTTGAGCCGCCAAATGAAAGGACAACTCTGTGGACTCTACAAGGCAGCACTGTGTTCCCTCATTAGTGCACTAATGCTCCCGTTCTGCTTCTGGAGATTAATACTAGCCCAGCTTTATTTATTGTTCCTCAAAAATGCTTTGCGGATTTAACGTGCGAAGTTACAGGCGTGTTGGGCCCTGTTTCTGCCTCAGATAACAGCATTGGCTCTCAGTGGCCAAGCCTTGCACAGTATTCCTGCCGTTTGCTGTCAGATGATGGAGGTCATCAGGGCTATTCAACTCACGGAGAAACAGGCATTCTGTGGAGCACAGATATAATCACGGTCTGATGTCATGTATGCTGGCTAAAACTTTTCCTTATTCAGTTAATCTACTGTATAATAATGTGTAGTGTGTATGTTTGTAATCAAACTGTATTTGTGTATACTCTTCAAGGTTTTCTTTGTTTTTATGGGTTGTTCCACAGGATATGTTCAGCAAGGCTGGGCTTTTTCTTTTGATTTTTAAACTGCTTTTGAGTTAGCCTGGGAAAATCCAGACAACTTCCGGCAAATTTAGATTTGCTCTGAAAGTTAGTCTGGCAAAGAGCTCATTCAAGCTCATTTCCAATCCGTCGAAATCGCGGCACCAATCAGAAACGTCGGGGCGGGCTTTACACGATGACGACAGCGCTGGGATTTTGAAGCAGATTTTGTAGCCTACATTACAGAGATGGATGCCGCCGTCGAACATCACTCGTTCGAATCAGCTATCGCGTCTGTTTTAAGCCATTTGAACGTTTCCTTTTTGTTAAAAACCGAGCAAAGAACAACACTCGGAGATGTTTCTCCGCCGCTCTGCACACGTCATCTCCTTCATCGCTCTGATTGGGTTTAGGTCTATCCGCGACGTCCGTTGGTGACGCCCCTCTGGAAATGATTTGTCTATGACGCTTTGCCAGACCATAACTCACTTACAACTGAGAATGGTCTGGTTTTAACCAGGCTACTTTTGAGCTGCTTTAGTGTATCATCTTAACCCATCTTAGCTACTGTATCATATTTGATACTCAAATTTCTAAGCCTCTAAATGATCAATATGATTAAAAAGTTGTTGTTAAAGGGATCATATAATGCCATTTTTATACAAGTTAATATGATTCTTTAGGGTCTAAATAAAAAGTTTGTAATATACTTTAATTAAAAATTCTCATTAGTATTGTAAACACTAATTTTACCTGGTCAAAAACAGCTCTGTTTTTAGCACATCATTTCAGTGCATATGTCTTTAAATGATAATGAGCTTCGCTCACTCCGCCCCTCTGTTCGGTGGGGCATTTTGACATAACGCACGTGGAGTGTTGCATTGACAACAGTTGAGGGTATATTTTGGAGAAAGAATGGCAGCGGGAGTCTCTGAGGACACATCTGTGCAACCGTATCAGTTTAAACTGGTGTCGGACCCTGTACAAGATGACGGCCGCAAAGAAGTTCGACAATAAAGGCTCGAACAGGACGTTTCTGAATGGTTGGTTTACGTAATGTCACTTTTGTGGTGACCCACAAGAGAGACATTCACCAAGGGACTGTACTTTAAGGGAGAGGTTAAGATACGTTAACGTTGTGTGGTTGTTTTGATCTGACTCGCTGTACAGTTATAGAATTATTGAAGTGGAGAGTAAAGCTGACTCGACGCATCTCCGTCTCTTGTCTCCTTATTTATTGCACTCCACATTGGTGACCCCGTCGTGAGTTGGATACGGCTGAATTATGTCACACAACGACGGTGGCTAAAATGCTGCTGCGGCGCTATCTAATGTCGGCGCTATCTACGCGGCCACCATCAAGTTACCAGACTTTTGGCAGCACAATACACGGCCGGGGTTTCAACACATCGAGGCCCAGTTCCAGCTGAGAGGAAATAACACAGGACGTTACAAAGTAATTCCACATGGTAGCGGTCTTAAATGCCTCGACGACAGCCAGGGCTATGGCGCTGTTAGAGGCTCCTCCGGCTGACGGCAAGTACGGCGCACTCAAAACATTCCTGTTTGAACCTCTTTGAAATGTCGGACCTGGAGAAGGCAGATCGCCTGCTGTCCCTCAACGGCCTTGGCGACAGCAAGCCGACCGAGTTAATGGAGAGGATGCCAGTGGTGCTGGGCGCGGCGGATCCCTCATTCCTCTTCGCCCACATTTTCCTGTGGCAGCTTCCAGCACCCGTGTGCACCGCACTGGCTAGCTCCCCCCTCCCTTCCTCCAGAGACTACCGAGCGCTGGCTGTGGAGGCAGACAGGATTTTCCTCGCCAACTGGCAGCAGCTTGTCCATGCACTGTTGCCCCCCCCCCCCCCCCCCCCCCAGTGGGTTAGGGTCTGCACCTTTTCCTGCACCTTTTCCACCCACGGAGGACGACCCGGACACCGCAGCTGCTTTGATGGCCCGCCGACAGCGTGAGGACGGGTGGTGTTATTACCATTCCAGGTTTGGGGCCAAGGCCAAGCAGCATCCTGCCGGCGAAGCCAGTGGACATCATGGCTGGCGGGCATGGCCCCCCGATGGACGCCACCAATGGCACACCCATTCGTACCTATGGCACAAGGTATGTGGAAGTTCGGCGAACGGCGTTTCAGCTGGGACTTTGTCATGGCCGCCGTGTCTACATCGCTCCTGGGGGTGATTTTCTTCTGCGCTTACAGACTGTTGGTGGATGTTACAAACCGCCGCCTGATCGACGCCCTCTCTTTAGGTTCGTACCCCTGCACGCTGGGAGGGATGGGGGCGATTTGTCTGTCGAACACGCTTGCCACCAGGGACCTGTATCAACCCCTTCTTGCTGAGTTCCCTGACATCACCACGCCCACGTTTTCATCGGCGGTGGCTAAGCATGGCGTGGAGCACTACATCACAGTCTATGCACAAGCTCGGCACCTCGACTCTGCCAAGCTTGCGATCGCCAGGGAGGAGTTCGCCACCATGGAGCACCTCGGCATTGTGCACCGCTCCAACAGCCCGTGGGCTTCCCCCCTGCACATGGTGACCAAGGCTGATGGCGGTTGGCGTCCCTGTGGTGATTTCCGTCGCCTGAACAACACCACCACCCCCGACCGGTACCCTGTGCCGCACATACAGGACTTCTCTGCCCACCTAGCCGGCGCCACCATTTTCTCGAAGGTGGACCTGGTGCGCGGTTACAACCAGGTGCCTGTCCACCCACAGGATGTCCCCAAGACAGCGCTCATCACACCCTTTGGCCTTTTCGAATTCCTACGGATGCCTTTCAGCCTCAAGGGTGCAGCGCAGACGTTTCAATGCCTCATGGACTCTGTGCTGAGGGACATGCCGTTCCTGTCCTGACGCATCTCCGGCAGCTGTTCGGCCGGCTCAGTGAGCATGGTCTCATCATCAACCCGGCCAAGTGCAAGTTTGGCCGGTCGTCCATCACTTTCCTTGGCCATCACGTCCACCGGCCTACCACCCCGCAAGACATTGTACAATGGTCGCATGAGCTGGGCCCCATGGGGGAGGAAACGGTTGTAGAAGTTCACCATGCCCAGGAACTCCTGCAGGGACTTCACAGTGCGTGGGAACTTGGCGACGACGTCCACCTTGGCCGGGAGGGGGTCCCGGCCAAGGTGGACGTCGTCGCCAAGTTCCCACGCATGAGCTGGGCCCCATGGGGGAGGAAACGGTTGTAGAAGTTCACCATGCCCAGGAACTCCTGCAGGGACTTCACAGTGCGTGGGAACTTGGCGACGACGTCCACCTTGGCCGGGAGGGGGTCCCGGCCAAGGTGGACGTCGTCGCCAAGTTCCCACGCACTGTGAAGTCCCTGCAGGAGTTCCTGGGCATGGTGAACTTCTACAACCGTTTCCTCCCCCATGGGGCCCAGCTCATGCGACCATTGTACAATGTCTTGCGGGGTGGTAGGCCGGTGGACGTGTTGGATTGGTCCGCAGAGATGACTGGTGCTTTTGATGCTGCCAAAACTGCGCTGGCCAACGCTGCTCTGCTAGCTTACCCATCTCTAACCGCCCTAGTTGCTCTTACTATGGACGCCTCTGATTACGCCGTAGGGGCTGTGTGTGAACAGTGGGTGGGCGGAGCCTGGCAGCCGCTGGCCTTTTTCAGCAGGAAGCTTCGGGACAACGAGAGGAAATACAGCGCCTTCGACAGGGAGCTCCTGGGTCTTTTCCTCGCCACCCATCATCTCCGTTTCCTGTTGGAGGGCCGGCGGTTCACGGCTTTCGTTGACCACAAGCTGCTGACGTTTGCCATGGCCAAGTCTTCGGAGCCATGGTCTGGTCGACAGTAGCGTCAGCTCTCTGCCATCTCCGAGTATACCACTGACATGTGGCCGGCAAAGACAATTTCGTTGCCGACTGCCTCTTCCGGATGGTCACTGGTTCCGTCCATTTGGGCCTCGACTATGCCGCCATGGCTGAGGATCAGACCGTGGACTCTGAGGTGCAAGCCTACAGGACGGCCCCCACGGCGCTGCTCATGGAAGATGTGGTGTTTGACACGGCCAACACTACACTCCTCTGCGACGTCTCCACTGGCCAACCGAGCCCCATGGTACCTGCTGGCTGGAGGCATAAGGTTTTTGACGCTATCCACGGCCTTTCCCACCCGGGGGTGAAGGCCTCTACCAAGCTGGTGGGGGCCAAGTTCGTTTGGCCGGGCCTGCGGAGGGACGTCAGGGCCTGGGCTGCTGCCTGTGTGGCGTGCCAGCGCGCAAAAGTGACTCGTCATACCAAGGCGGCTTTGGCACCCTTCAAAGTGCCAGAGAGACGTTTTGATCATGTGAATGTGGACCTGGTGGGCCCACTTCCCCCCTCCCGTGATTACACCTACCTCCTCACCATGGTGGACAAGACCACTCGGTGGCCCGAGGTGGTTCCCCTGTCCTCCACTACATCAGCTGAGGTGGCCCGGGCGTTCATTATGGCCTGGGTGGCCCATTTCGGCACACCGTCCGACCTCTCCTCAGACCGAGGTCCGCAGTTCACATCAGAGCTTTGGACTGCGGCCGCTGAGGTCCTGAGGGTGAAGGTCCACCGTAAACAGCCTATAACCCACAGAGCAACGGACTTTGCGAACGGTTTCATCGTGACATGAAGGCCGCGCTCAGGGCCAGCCTTACGGGCAGTGACTGGGCTGACCGCCTCCCATGGGTTATGCTTGGCCTTCGCTCCGCCCCCAAGGAAGATCTTCAAGCCTCATCGGCCGAGCTGGTGTGCGGCCAGCCTCTGCGCGTCCCGGGGGAGTTTCTTCCAGATGCCACGGCCCTGTGGTCAGTTGCCTCCCATCGTGCTGTGTCTCGGGACATTGCAGACGCTTTTGTTCCCATTCCAAAGTCTCACCATGGCCTCCCCCAGTCCTACGTGCCCAAGGATTTACCGTCAGCCAAGTATGTCTTCATCCGCCATGATGGCCATCGTACCCCACTGCGGCCCCCCTATGATGGGCCCTTCTGTGTCTTGGTTGGAGGGTCTAAGAACTTCGTTGTGGATATGGGGGGCAGGCCTGAGCGGGTGGCTATAGACCGTTTCAAGCCTACTCATGTGGATATTGGCGAACCGTTTCAGCTGGCCCTGCCCCCACGGCGAGGGCGCCCCCCTGCGGCATCCTCGAACCATGCCCTTGCCCTTTGCCCTTCTCCTATTAAGCGCAGCCGGTATGGCCGCCCCCCTACACATTGACTTTTCTAGCTGTTTTGCACTAGTGGATAGTGTCCTATGTTCTATTTGGGGTACCTGTTCGGTCTGGCCCTGTTATTTATGGGTGAATTCTGGGGGGCCTGTCTGGTGACCCACAAGAGAGACATTCACCAAGGGACTGTACCTTTAAGGGAGAGGTTAAGATACAGAAGTTACGGGTTAACGTTGTGTGGTTGTTTTGATCTGACTCGCTGTACAGTTATAGAATTATTGAAGTGGAGAGTAAAGCTGACTCGACGCATCTCCGTCTCTTGTCTCCTCATTTATTGCACTCCACACTTTGATCTATCTTTGTATGTACTGGCAGGGTAGAGTAGTGAGATACGAACGCTATGTGTTTACTGATGTATACGTTAGTTCATTGAAAGATTGATGTTACAGCTAATGACCATAAACTTTTTTTCGCGATTTGCAAAGCTTAATATAAAGGTTAATAAAACTTTACACTGACTTCTTCTGGAGGTGCAGCAGGAACACGAATAGTTGGTACCGATTCTTTTTTCAGGAGCAGCTTCTTAGCAAGACCAGCTTTATACTGATCCTCGTTTATAAAGCAGTCTGGTGAGAAATGATTCGCGCAAACATGAACGCATTGAAGTTGATCGTGGGGAATATTCCCTTCGAAAACTAAACTCAGCCACTGCGTCTTCAGCGGTTCGGATTTAGGAACATCAAAATGACTGTGTTCGTTATTACACCCAAGAACAGAACACCACAATCGCTTAGACGCCATTCTGCTCCAGCGTATCAACAATGGCGGACTATGATGACAGCTCGCTCAGGGCGGGTCTGTGTTGAAACGCTGCTGTCAATCAACAATCGTGGGAGGGGCTTCCGACCGTGTGATGTCACACGGTCGAACGGCTCGATTTGAGGCAGGGGAAAACATAAGGAGATAAAAAAAAAAAAAAACACTGGATGGATTTTTATCATTTTATGATGGTTGTGTACAGGCACTGCCAACACACATTTCAGTACAATCAACTTGTAAAAGTGCATGTACCATTATATGACCCCTTTAAACCTGTCACACTCGATCTCCTCCAGTTCTTCTGTCTCTGATTAATAGTTTAGACTCTTTTATCAAGTAAAAATCTTTCAGTATAATTGTACAAACATCCACCTTCAGCTTGTGAAAATCTCTACTGATTTTTATCAAGTAAATGTATAACTTTGTTATTGTTAGTAATATTTCAAGATGAACACTGACTGGACTGAATCCGCTTCCTTTGGTGTTTTCCCAAAAATGAAATTCTGCATTTGAATATGTGCGTGAACTATCCCTTTAAAGCATGTGATTCCACAGCAAATATGGGCGATAGGATATGCTGTCATGCTCTATGGCATCTGTTTTTAATAAATTATAACAAATAATAATAATAATGAAATGGTAAACTATACCATCTACTCCACTTTCCCACAGCACAGTTTGAAATGGGTAATAGATATGAATTAAAGATTTTAATTAAGTAATTTTAATGTTGGGTTTTAGGGAATTGAATTTTCATTGTCATTGTTTTATATGATAAACGATTTGTGCATTGTGTTTGTTAATTAACACTTGTTCAGTGTATATATAAAAAAAGCAAAAGCAGTTCAACAGCATTCAATCAAAATAGAATAAGACACTTTATAGATGTGCTGTTTTGTCTGTCCACAGGAAAGCGTTATTTGAGACTCCAGCCAGTCACAGCAGCACCAGTGGACAGCATGTGGTGTATGAGACGGTGTGCGCAAAGACAGGTGAGGAAACACACACACTCTCTCTCTCTCTCTCTCTCTCACACACACACACACCCTGTGGTTGATCATGGGTGCACTGACTAACAAGTCAGTCTCATTGCCAGCACACTGCACTCAATAATCAATTGGACAAGTACAAAATTAAATTCATTAATCTTTGGTGAATTATCCATTGTCACTTTCAGTATGGCTATTAAAGGAGTAGTTCACTTCAGAATTAAAGTTTCCTGATAATTTACTCTCCTCCACGTCATCCAAGATGTTCATGTCTTTCTTTCTTCAGTGGAAAAGAAATGAAGGTTTTTGAGGAACACACTCCAGGATTTTCTCCATATAGTGACTTCAATGGGGTCCAACGGGTCGAAGGTCCAGATGTGAGTTTCAGTGCAGCTTCAAAGTCTCGACACGATCCAGCCGAGGAATAAGAGTCAGATCTAGACAAACCAGCGGACATTTATAACAAAATAAACATTTATATACTTTTAACCACTAATGCTGGTCTTGCACGAGCTGTGATGCGACACACATTAAGTGATCAGGTTGAAAGGTCAAGCGTGTTCCGGGTCAGAAATGTAAAGTAGGGTGAAAAACTCATATCCAATTTTCTCCTCCAACCTCAAAATCATCCGACATCATTGTTTTACCTTTTTTTTTGTAAATGGTATTTGTCTTAGTCTTTGCACGCTTGCTTTGTAAACACTGGGTCGGTTCTTACACCTACGTCACACTTGACCTTTCAACCTGATCACGTAATGTGTGTCGCATCACTAGTGCAAGACCAGCATTAGTGGTTAAAAGTATATAAATGTGTATTTTGTTATAAATGTCCGCTGGTTTGTCTAGATCAGACTCTTATTCCTCGGCTGGATCGTGTCGAGACTTTGAAGCTGCACTGAAACTCACATCTGGACCTTCGACCCGTTGGACCCCATTGAAGTCACTATATGGAGAAAATCCTGGAGTGTGTTCCTCAAAAACCTTCATTTCTTTTCCACTGAAGAAAGAAAGACATGAACATCTTGGATGACGTGGAGGAGAGTAAATTATCAGGAAATTTAAATTCTGAAGTGAACTACTCCTTTAAGGTCACGCAAAATACTCAAACTCACATTAGATGCTTTAAACATTAAATAAAGCACATAATCAGTACCTGAGATGATCATGGTCATACTTTTTATGTTGTTGTTCTTCCGGCCGCAACGTCGCAGAATTAGAAACTGTTTCTAAAAATACGCTGGTGTCGCAGCTGGTTAGGAATGAGTTGAATGTTGAACGCTGGAGCTCATGCCAGTTCAGGCGCTGGTATTTTAATGCGGACTCTGGGCAGCGGGTTCGAGGCCGCCGCCGCTCCGCCAGCTGTTCACAGGGTTTGGGACGTGTCACTGAGATCGTGTTAGTGTGAATATGAGGCGCATGTGATCCTCCAACAGCTGCTGTGAGCGGATATTGAAGAACACGCTAATGCTAATGCTAACAGTGCCGGCTCATCCGGTCATATGAAGCTCCTGTCATGCAGTGTGCATTATTGAGATTTGCTTGCTTTATTATGCTGGTGTCAGGTGTTTGATGTAAATTATTACACACAGAGTTGAGTGCTTCATTCAGAAGAGCTGAAGTGACCGCTGTGTGTAAGTGTGGGGTCAGTGAGATTGTGTGTCTGTGTGATACAACGTTTCGGATCGGTAAGATTTTTAATGTTTTTAAAATAAGTTTATTCTGCTCACCAAGGCTGCATTTATTTGATAAAAAAAATACACACACACACACACAAAAACAGGAATATTGTGAAATATTATTGCAATTTAAAATAACTGTTCTATGTGAATATATAATAAAGTGTAATTTATTCCTGTGATCAAAGCTGTATTTTCAGCATCATTACTCCAGTCTTCAGTGTCACATGATCCTTCAGAAATCACTCTAATATGAGGATCTGATGCTCAAGAAACATTTATGATTATTATCAGTGTTGAAAACAGTTATTTCAGGATTCTTTGATGAATTGAAAGGACAAAAGAACAATTTATTTGAAATAGAATCTTTTGAAACATTATAAATGTCTTTACTATAACTTTTGATCAATTTAATTCATCCTTGATGAATAAAAGTATTGATTTCTTTTATTTATTTCCCTCAACAACAAAAAATAATAATCTTACTGACCTCAAACTTTTGAATGGGAGTGTTTAATGTTACAAAAGCTTTTTCAGATAAACGCTGTTATTTTGAACTTTCTATTCATCAAATAATCCAGAAATAAAAATGTAAATAACTGTTTTCAACACTGATAATAATCATAAATGTTTCTTGAGCATCAGATCCTCATATTAGAGTGATTTCTGAAGGATCATGTGACACTGAAGACTGGAGTAATGATGATAAATACAGCTTTGATCACAGGAATAAATTACACTTTACTATATATTCACATAGAGAACAGCTGTTTAATATTGTAATAATATTTCACAATATTATTATTTTTTTTATTTTTTTTATCAAATAAATGCAGCCCTAGTGAGCAGAAGAGACTTATTTTAAAAAACATTAACAATCGTACCGATCCAAAACCTCTGACCGGCGGTGTGTATATAAGTGATATGCCATCGTTGGACTGGAAATGTGTATTGAGAGTGTTTTGTCAGTTGTTCCTTTTCAAAGCCTGTAAAACACATTGCGTGTAAGACGTCCTCGGCTCCTCAATAACTGCAGTTCACAGATGCTCTTCCTCCATTGTTCAGTGGTCAGCTGGGAAAGAGCTGTGCGAGGACCGCGTGTTGTTTCAGCGTGGATGAGAGCGGCCGGCTCTGATGGGAGTTAGCGCTGATCCATGCGCTCGCATTCTCTGAGATCAGCCGTCAGGACACATCAGCGTATCCTCTCAGCGCTCCACATTAGCCGTAAACAGACCTCCATTGTTGTGATGTCTTTCCTTTTCTTTCTTTTCACTCGACCTCATCTCACCAGACTTCACACTCACACACATTTGAGCCAAATGCTTTCAAACTGGTTTTCACTCCAAGAATGTACCCCATTTTTAAGCGTTGGCTCAATTTATGGCTCAAAGTCAAAACGATGAAGAGCTTGTGTCTGATGAGTGGATCTCTGGAAGACTAGAGCACCACAGTATCAGAGGAAAAGAAATCATTGACATGGATGTAATACAGTCCTTTTTCTTTTTTTTTTGCTGAAATACCATCATTTTTTTATGGAAATCAAAATTAAAGGCAGTACAGCAAATTCTATCATGATAATGGCAGTATACACTCACCGGCCACTTTATTAGGTACACCTGTCCAACTGCTCGTTAACACTTAATTTCTAAGCAGCCAATCACATGGCGGCAACTCAGTGCATTTAGGCATGTAGACATGGTCAAGACAATCTCCTGCAGTTCAAACCGAGCATCAGTATGGGGAAGAAAGGTGATTTGAGTGACTTTGAACGTGGCATGATTGTTGGTGCCAGAAGGGCTGGTCTGAGTATTTCAGAAACTGCTAATCTACTGGGATTTTCACGCACAACCATCTCTAGGGTTTACAGAGAATGGTCCGAAAAAGAAAAAACATCCAGTGAGCGGCAGTCCTGTGGGCGAAAATGCCTTGTTGATGCCAGAGGTCAGAGGAGAATGGCCAGACTGGTTCGAGCTGATAGAAGGGCAACAGTGACTGAAATAACCACTCGTTACAGCCGAGGTATGCAGCAAAGCATTTGTGAAGCCACAACACTCACAACCTTGAGGCGGATGGGCTACAACAGCAGAAGACTCCACCGGGTACCACTCATCTCCACTACAAATAGGAAAAAGAGGCTACAATTTGCAAGAGCTCACCAAAATTGAACAGTTGAAGACTGGAAAAATGTTGCCTGGTCTGATGAGTCTCGATTTCTGTTGAGACATTCAGATGTTAGAGTCAGAATTTGGCGTAAACAGAATGAGAACATGGAACCATCATGCCTTGTTACCACTGTGCAGGCTGGTGGTGGTGGTGTAATGGTGTGGGGGATGTTTTCTTGGCACACTTTAGGCCCCTTAGTGCCAATTGGGCATCGTTTAAATGCCACGGCCTACCTGAGCATTGTTTCTGACCATGTCCATCCCTTTATGGCCACCATGTACCCATCCTCTGATGGCTACTTCCACCATGTCACAAAGCTCTAATCATTTCAAATTGGTTTCTTGAACATGACAATGAGTTCACTGTACTAAAATGGCCTCCACAGTCACCAGATCTCAACCCAATAGAGCATCTTTGGGATGTGGTGGAACGGGAGATTCGCATCATGGATGTGCAGCCGACAAATCTGCGGCAACTGTGTGATGCCATCATGTCAATATGGACCAAACTCCCTGAGGAATGCTTCCAGCACCTTGTTGAATCTATGCCACGAAGAATTGAGGCAGTTCTGAAGGCAAAAGGGGGTCCAACCCGTTACTAGCATGGGGTACCTAATAAAGTGGCCGGTGAGTGTATATAAGTTAAACTATATCTATATATATATATATATTTCAAGATTGTATATATATATATATACAGTGTATATATATATATACAGTTCCCTCTATTAATATTGGCACCTTTGGTAAAAATGAGCAACGGTAGGTGTGAAAATAAATCTGCATTGTTTATCCTTTTGATCTTTCATTCAAAAAATTCATAAAATTCTACACTTTCATTGAAGTGAAACAATTGAACGTGGGGGGAAACTCACATTATGAAATAACTCTTTTTCTCCAATGCATGTTGGCCACAATTATTGGCACCCCTTGAAATTCTTATGAGTAAAATCTCTATGAAGTATATTCCCATTCATATTTACTTTTTTTTTTTATCACACCAGGGTGACTAGGAGCATGAAATTGTTCATAGTTTCACAGGAGTTTAAATATGAGGAAACACAAAGGCCAAATTCCCTTAATCATCCATCACAATGAGTAAAACATTAAATATAGTTCTGATGTGCATCAAAAGATTGTTGAGCATCACAAAATAGAAAGAGCTGTAAGAAAATAGCTAAAGTATTAAATATCCCATTTCCACCATCAGAGCAATAATTAAGAAGTTCCAATCAACTAAAGATGTAGTGAATCTGCCAGGAAGAGGGCATGTGTCTAATGTACGGCGAGGAGGAGAGTCTGAGTGGCCAAAGACTCTCCAAGGATCACAGATGGAGAACTGCAGAGATTAGTTGAGTCTTGGGGTCAAAAAGCCTTAAACAAAGAAATCTAACAACCCCTAAATCAGCACTAGTTGTTTGGGAGGATTTCAAGAAGTAAAGATGCTAAAAAATCAGCTTTGATCACAGGAATAAATGGCATTTTACAATATATTACAATATGAAATAGTTATTTTAAATTGGAATAATATTTGGTAACACTTTACATAATTGAGCGAATCACACTTGTTATAAACATGCATAAAACCTCCTTCATATCCATGACATGTGTCCTGTCATGATTATGAAGGTGTCATGTCAGTCTTATGCACACCCCTTCAAGTAAAGTGTTACCTAATATTTCAATATTTTCAAATAAATTGACTTCTTTCAAAACCATCAAGTAATCTTATTTATTGCACACTTTTGGCTTGTATGTGGTGTGTCCTGCGCTGTAGAAAGGTTTGCTGAGACTCACATCAGTCAGAGACAGCAGGAACATGTCTTCCCCTCTTCACTCGCGTCAGCTTCCAGCAGTCGAGTCACTGGATTGGAAGCCAGGCGTGATGTTTTCATTCTCCTGTGCCGTAAGGCCTCGGGGTGTAAAAGACCACCAAAATAAACAGAGTGTATGGAGAGGGAATGAAAGGGAATAGTGTTCAGCAGCTCTGGGAACGTCTTTGCTCCTGTCGGATCAGTGCAGAGAGAGAGAGAGAGTCTGCTCTTATCAAACCTTCAGCCTTCAGCTTCTGAATCTTGAAAAAGATCTTATTTTCTTATCCTCATAGTTTGACTTGGATTTCACCAGCAAAGAACTGGTCGTTTCAGGAATCAGTGAGCGCGTTTACATGCATCATTTTGCACCCAATACAATTTGGTCTTATTGGGAGTCATTCATCAGTGCATGTTATTCCAAAATAAATGTTTGTCTTCATAATCAGTGTGTAATAACTTATTCCATAACCTTTTTCTGTCACCTAATGTCATCAATGACTCATTTTTTACATTCAACTTCATATAAACAGTCTTTCACCATGCAGTCAAGGCATTATTTCTTCATTGAATATCTATTTTTATGTCACGAGTTCTTGTGAACTTTAAAGGGATAGATCGCCCAAAAATGAACATTTTGTCAATTATTACTCACCCTCATGTCGTTGCAAACCCGTAAGACCGTCGTTCATATTCGGGACTAGAAGATCTTTTTGATTAAATCTGAGAGGTTTCTGTCCCTCCTTTGACAGCTACACAACTGATACTTTGACAATTCAAAGAAAATTCATAAAGAGATCGTAAAACGAATCCATTAATGAGCGGCTCAGTCCAAATTTTCTGAAGAGCCTCGTTAGCTTGATTATGATGATGAACGGATTGAATTTAGGCTTTTATTCACATCTAAACATTCATTAACTCACACATCAGTTATGATAAACGGAAACTCAAGCATGTTCACTTGACGTGGAATAACCAATGAGATTCATTCTTGTTACGCAGCACGATTGAGCTTCAGCAAGAAGAACCAATGAGGTTTGTTCTCGCGTTTCAAGCAGATTCAGTTGAGCTTCTGTGTATGTACGCTGATCAATGTTTAGGGATGTAACGATTCATTCGCAACCGGTTGAAAATCGATAAAAATGTGTGACGATTCAAGTCGGTTGAAATGTTAAACGAATCGCGATACACGTTTTAAACAGCAGGGCGCGTTTACTGTAGCCTACTGTGAAGTTGTGAACCTCGCTTTACAGGCACAATACACAAGTTTATGAGCCGTTTCCGCTCTACATCCTAAACTCCTCCCGTCGATGCAACCCACTTCCGTTCTGGCGGGCTGGGTTTGTTTTGCTAGCTAGCTCCGACAAAGCGCTGATATCGCAGTGACATAACAATTACAACATGAAGAAATGTGGTTCGGGAACGATGTGTGTGGTAGTTGGTTGTAAACACTCGAGAAAGCACCTGAACGAGTGGTTAGATAGAGAGTGCTACGACCGCAAACCAGCTACGAAGAGGCAATGTCCATGCGCTCCATTGTTTACACACAAACACACTCACACACAGTATCGCGCCCGCGCCTCTCTCTCTCACATACACAGTTCGATCGCCTAATTATTATCATCATGGCACACACAAACACTTTGCACTCTAGCTAAGAAGTCTATGATATAGTTCGGATACCAACGTCAGGAAGACATTCACTGACAGCGCGTTCTCTTTTGTCTTGTCGCGCATGAGTGGTTTAAACTAAAGCATTTGCGTGAATAAGAGCATGGTCATAACCCTAGCAAAAGGATGACAGAAAGAACATGCTACTGCATTTTATGGGTTAGTTTCGACATTTAAAGGTATTTTAACAGGTAAAAGGGCTGGATTTTGACAGCAGGCAAAACAATGCAGAGTCATAAGGATAATTGCAAAAGAGATCATGTCTTTATTTATAGCTCAGCAGTAAGTCATGTTATTATAGGTTACAGTCCGTTTTCCAAATACAAACACGTATTCCATCCGCAACAACAGGCTTCTTTTATTTCCTATAATCATGTAAATGTCATCCCTGATTAAGCTATAAACTGCAAACACTTATTTGGCCACAATTGTTATTATTATGTTAAAAGAAACATTAAAGTATCACACAGATACATTTGCTATTACCACGGACATAAACTGATAGTTATTTGCACGTTACTGTTTGATCTAGCTGTGTATGACATGACACAACCGACTTTGTTGCTGTGCAGATATTGATATGCCTCGGCGGCTTTCAGATTGTCCAATTGCTTTTCCATCTATTGCCATGGATTGCACGAAGTAGGAGCAAATCTCGCTGTACGTTATGCGGGGCCACGTCGTCATGTTAGTGTTCTGCACTGAATTCGGGTGGATTTTTTTTTTTTTTTACCGTCGCTGTGTTTACGGTTTACACCGGCAGACGCTGTGCAAACCACTTCCGGCGGAAATGAAGTGCATTTGAGTAGAGTTATGGCGGCGCCCATGATTTGGCGCGTAAACTTGTGTATAGCAGCGAGCACACACTGGCGCGAAGCTAGCGAGTGTTTTCACTTTATTCATGGAACTTGATCTTGTGTGAGTCGAGCTCAACTTCCATAGGAATGAACTAAAAACGCTCGGTTTGCTCCGCTCGCGCCGCGCCAGTGTGTGCACGCGCCGTCAAACAGTAGACATGGCGACGGCAAGCGTAGATGTTGACGTTGACTCATTCAAATCGGAGGTGTGGCGGCATTTTGACTTTCTGTAGACTAATAATAATCACCACCGTGAGAAGCACAAGTCACCTCCGTGTTCATGTAAAAGGCATTAATACGACAATTGCGAGAGCCACGGAGATCACAGGGTGCATCAGTGTTTCCGTGGCAACCAGGTGTTTATTTTACCATCTCTTTCTCTAAATGTGTGTGTTTTTTAAACTCTTACTAGTGTAATGATACAAATTATAACAAAATTAGAATCTTGCCTCTATTACAATGTAAAACCCCTGTCAATCTGGTCATTTTACACAGTCTTTTACATAGTGTGCGAAGGTACCAGTGTCCAGCCTCTTGACCAAACAGACAGAAAGGGAATTTTTTTTATGTAGTTTTATTATTTGACAAATATATTTTAAATTAAAAAGAAATGTGCAGCATTTTGTCTGAGAAATAATAAAAGGGACACTTTTGTCTTAAATCTCATTTGTTAAAAAAAAAATCATGAAACCAGTATCGTGAATCGTATCGCATCGTGAGATGAGTGAATCGTTAAATCCTTATTTATATGTGAATAAAAGCCTAAATTAAATGTGTTCATCTTATGAAGTGATCGAGTCTCTTTAGAAAATTGTGACTAAACCGCTCAATTCATATGGATTATTTTTACGATCTCCTTATGAACTTTTTGAAATGTCAAAGTGGTAGTTGCGTAGCTGTCAATGGAGGGACAGAAAAGATCTTCATTTGTGTTCCGAAGACGAACACAAGTCTACGGGGTTGGAAACGACATGAGGGTGAGTAAATATTTTTCATTTTCAGGTGTACTATGCCTTTAAGGCCCATTATCTGACTAATCATTTTTTTACACAGCTATTGATCAACAGATTAAATAATTAATCAATAACATTAATCATCATTATATTATTAATGGCAATAAATGACAATAATGATTTAAATGCGTATCAGGTGTGGCCAAGCTTCAGGCATAGGCTTTCACTGCCAAAAAAGCAGAAAAAGTGTAAAGTACTTTGCAAGATTTGCACTTTTTGTTTTTAAGTGGTCAGAGGTTCACTTAAAGCAAACTTTTTTTTTTTGCCTTTACAAATGTTTAAAGCCCAAATGTACTGAAAGTGATAAATGGTTGACTATTTGTATGACTAAAAAGTGTCAAGCACAGCTTTGATATTACGCAAAATGGCAACAGAAATGCATTTCTAAAACAGCTTTCCTTAAAGCACTACTGGTCTGAAGAGTATTTTTAATAAAGTGATTTGATGACGTGATTTTTTTCTCGTTTTAATCACGTAAATATGCAATTATGACTCTATTTGTCTTTTACTCAATGTAGATTGGAATTCAATTACAGCTCATACGTGTGCATGTTGATTCATTGTGTTGTTGTGTGTTCACAGGTCTGTCCGTGTACAGTAAACTCTTCCACGTTCAGGGCTCCAAGAACAGATGAACGAGGCCAAAGGTCAACCGTACCAATCAGCTGCTCTCTGGGATACGTTACACACGTCCTCTTCTACACCCTCCAGCTGCTCAGAACATGAACATGAAGAGTTCAGCTCTTGACTTTACCTGTTTCTCTCTTTACACTGTCTTCTGATAATCAATATTTCCCCTCAAATGCCTCCTAACCGGCCTCGTGTGTCTTTATGAGTGTGTGATAGTACGCAACACTGCATCGAGTGGATCTGTTCCAAAGGTTTTTCCGAAAGCGCTCTCTCTCTCTCTCTCGCTGTCCCATACGTGCAGTTGTCCAGGCTTCATTTTCACCCCACAACTGATGCCATGTGAAGAGCGAGTGGACTGACGACTCAGGACAGCTGGTGCTCGAGCACACCAACATCAACCTGTCCATCATATATATCCATGTTTACATGTACATACAGAAGACTTCAACCTTCATCACCGCTCGTTAATGATCTCTTAACAACTTCTGTGGAAGTGCCTCATTCAGGTGTGATGAACCACATGTCCAGGTAAAGTTGATGTCGTTCGTGAAGGTTTTCTGTCGTTGGATCTGTAAAACTAATAATTACAATCTCTCTTTAACATACAATGGCAGTTTTTTGACCAATGTCCTGGTAATGCTTGCTGATGGGATTATGTTGTGTTTTCAGTTTGATTTTAGTTGAACGCCTCACTTTTATAACCTAGCCAAACACCAGTAAATCACAGCACCTCATTCATGCAACAGAAACAGAACAAATTTCTCACAAATCGCCACTTTGAGTTGAATGTTACACCTGATGTAAAACACAGTTCACATAAATTCAATTTGTGTTTCATGAATGAGGCCGATTATGCAAGATTGACCTTGTTTAATGTTGATTTTAGTTCATACAGTATTTGTATATTGTTTTCTCTCCTGAATTGACTTGAATTTCCTTTCATGACCAGAGCAATGAAACTTGATTAACATGCTAACATGCTAGTACCCTTTTTATCGTTCAGTTGTATCAGTAAACTGGAAGAAATGTCAGCTACTTTTCGTGATGACTTTTGTGTTATGGAAATAATAAGCTGTCACCATTTTTAATCGTCAAGAAGAATTCAAGACAAACTTCAAACATCATCAACAGTTCTTTTTGTCCAAGACTGTTTAATTAAAAAAGTGTTTTCAGGAGTAATAGCAGTAAAAACTTTAGCAGTTTGTGATCTAAAAGTTCATGTGTCGGCATACGTCAGCTTCACTGAAGAACTAAAAATCAAAAGTCAAGTCAATGTTTTCTCATATTTCTTTCCAGCATGTTTGTATTAACAATATCAGTAACACCGTCACGTTAGACGAACAGTGTCGATTACTGTAGTACACACTAAAATGTTCTGTTTGGGAAATGATGCTCAATTGAGTTGCGTTATACAGAAACCATCAGCTGATCCAGCATGTGTCGTCTCAGAGCGACTGTCCTCGGTACAGATGTTACGGAGCTTTGCATTGCCGTTTCAGAGTTCAGAAATGGCACGAGGTTTGCCTAGAGGCGGTTTAAAAAGCTGACCAAAAATGACACATTACAAGTGGACAAGTCACTTCAAACATCAAAGTTCGAGGGGTCGTCTGATGTAGTGCTTGGAGAAGCCTCTGGCTCCTGGGTTTGGATGTGTGTGTGTGAGAAGGATGAACAGAGGTATTCATTCAGAGTCCAGTTCCTTTCGGCCCTCGAGCGCTCGAACCCGCGTCCGGGCTCCGTGTCGGGGTCTGGAGGCCCTTCAGCTGCACTTGCAGGATTTGACGATCATGTTGGAGAGCTGCTCCACTTTAGGTATCCGGCCCACGTAGTAGAGGATGGTGAGCGGCTCCAGGTCTTGAGGAACGCAGCAGGGGGACGCGGACGCCTCGGGGTTCAGCGTGTTGTACAGGCTCAGCAGCTGCGGAGAGATCAGGAACATCACCTCAGGTACCAGCGCTTACTATAGACTACACACCTCGTCTCCAGCAGATTCACATTAAAGGGAAAGTTCACAATTCTGGGACCATCAGAATAAAGAGTTGGCAGATTTTAAGCAGACAGTCAATGGGCTATATGCACGCATAACTTCCGCGTTTGACGCAAGGATGCTCGTGCGTTTACGGTTGGGGAGATTTAAAGCGGAGGAAAACCGAGGAAAACGGGATTATGGCAGAGTCTTCAAAATTTACTGTCCTCTCGTCTTTGAAACGAAACTTTAATACGTTTAGATGTAATTTTATATATAGTTATGTTTATTTAATATAATAAACAAAGAAGCATAAACAAAATGAGGGGTGTCTGTTTTGTCTGTTTTTGTGACTAACGTTTCTTTAGTACAGCAATAGAGTATAAAACCAATATAAATTCTCGGTATAGCATTGGACTCTACGATCGGCGGAAGTAATCCAGCATCCTTAGACCTTCACCGGAAATACCGCCGTGCATAGAGCCCATTGATACTCTAATGAGAGTTAGCTGACATGTAGTTGCAAAGTTACTTATAGTTAGTAGAATGTCTAAAGTGGACTATTGACATTAAGGGCGTTTTCACACCTGAAAGTCCGAACCAAAGTTCACGTTTTGATACATTTTATACTTGGTTTCACACTGCAGATATGCGAGCGCACTGAAGAACTTTACGTGACACACACTTGCGTCCTGTCGTCATCATCTGTGTGTGCTGCATCTTGACATTGATTGGTTTGTAAATGGACGTGCGTCTGACGTCAGCGTGTTGTTGATTCGGCGGGTAACTTTGACAACATGAATGAACAGACGCATATCGCTGCAACTATATTGTTATTTTTATGGCATAATTACCTGCAGCACCAACTGTACACAAGGCTAATGAACGTCCTCGTCGTGCGAACATTTCATCGTCGCCGGCAGGAAAGGAGGAGAAGACTGCAAGTTGACTTCTTATTATGTCATCAGACCATACTTTAATTAAAAACCTCGTCTCCTCCTCTCCCCATGTGCCACGGCTCATTTCTCCTGCCACCTTCTGTTTTTCGGATATGCGGGAACCACCAGAACCGCCAAAGGTCTGAAAGTCCGAACCGTACAGAAATGCTTTCACACTAGAAACGAACTAAACCTTTGTTCAGTTTGATCCGGACCGAGACTACCTCTTTTCGTCGGACCAAATGTCGTCTGTTTGGTCCGGACCGTGGTCCGGGAGAGGTTTCACACCTGTCATTTTGATTTGGACCAAACTGAAAAGTCAGAAAGTCCGGACCAAACAAGGTAGGTGTGAAAGGGCCCTAAGTGTTCCCAATCTCTGTCAGTAATTCCTCGCCCTCATGTCGTTCCAAACCTGTGAGACTTTCGTTCATCTTCGCAACACAAATGAAGATCTTTTTGATGAAATCTGAGAGTTTTCTGATCTCTCCATAGACTGCGATGTCACTGCAACTTTCAAGGCCCAGAAAGGTAGTAAAGACATTATCGCAATCGCGATGTCGAGCATACGCGGTTGACGCAAAATGCTGCGATTTTATATGAAATAAACTAATTAGGGCTGTTAACGCAATTAATGCAGTATCTGTTAATTTTTGCAATGCTAAGCAAATGCTTAAACCATTAATTCACGACAAGACAAAAAAAGATCACGTTTACTGTGACACACACACACACACACACAGAGAAAGACTCGCACCAGTCTCGTGCGTGCGCACAAGACAGCACGCCAGAATACAGTTCTCTTTCGCGCTTGAACAAACAATGACACACACAATTATGCCAAAATGTCTTTTTCATAACATAAGAGCAGTCGGCCGTGAAGAGTTGTGACTCGTGTGAGATCTGCGTCTCTGTCAGCAGCGGCTGCTCTTAAAGGGACAGTACACAGTAGCCACTAATTATCTCTGTCGTTAAAGTTAATCAAAGAACTAAGGGAACAGAAAAACACTCCCAGCAATTGACTACAGAACCTTTGTAACTTTAATAAGGATTATTCCATAATTTATAATTTTACAGCGCAGACTGTTGAACTTAATTCAATGTCTGTATATGTCCTGACAGGAATGTCCAGACATCGATGGCTTATTGATCATTATAGGTGTTATTAATCATTTAGTTTGAGTTGAGAAATACACATTTCAGCATTATCACTAATCTGTGTGTGCATTTTCCTTGAGAACAAAGCAAGTTCACTCATGAAACCTTTTGTTTATTATATCGCAATATTGACCTCAATAATCGCAATATGACATTTTCCCCAAATCGTGCAGCCCTAGTTATAAAGCGACGAGAATACATTTTGTGCGCAAACAAACCCTGAAATAGCGACTTTATTCAACAGTGCAGTGCTTCCAGTTTTACGTCAGAGCCGCGGCTCCTTATTGGCCGGCTCCTGCGTCAGCATCACATGCATGTGGCGTTGGCCAATAGTGAGGCAGCATTGTGCCGTAGAAACCGGACGCACCGTAGTGTGTTTACTTAGCCAATAGCGTCAGAGACTGACACGGAAGTATTTTTGTTTGTTTTTTGCGCACAAAAAGTATTCTTGTCGCTATATAACATTACATTTGAGCCGCTGTCGTCACATGGGCTATTTTAACCAAGTCTTTACTACCTTTCTGGGCCTTGAAAGTTGCAGTGACATCGCAGTCTATGGAGAGATCGGAAAACTCCAGATTTCATCAAAAAGATCTTCATTTGTGTTGGAAGATGAATGTAGGTATTACGGTTTGGAACGACATGAGGAATTAATATGCGTTAATTATATAAAGGGAATAAAAATAACTGTGTCAGTGTTGCAAAGTTCATCAATTGTGAAACAAATACAATGTATGCTGTAAAGCAGCTCTAGAGAAGACGACGGTGTCATTATTCAGCTCAGTACAGTAACAGTGTCAATGTTGCAAAGTTCAATTTAGGCCGCAAGTCATCTCGTCATATGGAAGTAAAATAATGACAAATGTTTTTGAAACTAAAAAGCTTGTTGAATTGCTAAAGATGAATAAAATGGACTGAAAATTGCCTGTTGAATATTATAGGTTGTATTTTTAAGCAAATTGAATATTTTGGAAGTGAAATCTGAAAGGTGAATATGGATTATTGAATTTTTAAGAATTAAAATGTGTGTGAAATGTTTTGACTTTTGAACTTAAATATACAACCATGCTGAATTTCAGCCCATAAAAATGCAAGCCCTAAAAATAAAATGCAAGCAGGGTTAATGCAATGCTTATTTTATTCAGGTTTTTTTGCTTCAAAAATGTTGTCATTATTTTACTTCCATAAAGTCACCTTTATTAATTGAATTGAAAAGAGCAGCGTGGACACTGTTGGAGTCACAGGGGTGAGACGTGAGTTGTGTTCTCTCACCGAGCTGTGTGTGGTGTCGGCGCTGCGCAGGTACGGGCACGGGCCGGAGCAGAAGTTAGCGTGATAGCCTTTGGGCTCGTGGATCCACCGCCAGCCCAGATCCTGCCGGAAGTCGATGTACAGCGGCCGGACGCAGCAGTTCTCCTCGTAGTTCCTGAAAGCAGAAGGAAAACCGTCACGTTCGTTCACATCACGTCTCTTTCTCTCCTGCGTTCATTCAGAGACGTTTCCATACACTTGGACGTTTCGGAAACACTTTACTTGAAGGGGTGTGCATAAGACTGACATGACACCTTCATAACCATGACATGACATATGTCATGAATATGAAGTAGGGTTTATGCATGTTTATGACAACTGTCATTAAGTGTCTTTCGCTCAATAATGACATTTTGAATGCAAATATGACATTGTTTGAGATGTCTTTGTTATGACATCTTGACATAAACCATAACATCATAACCTGTCAGTATCTTTGTCATGACAACTTGACATTAAATTAAGTTAAACTGTCATGTGGTTGGTTTCGACACTGGCTGTCATGACGCTATTATAACTGTGTCATGAATATTTTTCTTGACCTCGACTACAGTGGTACAAATTGAATTTGTCATTAAAAAGTTATAATGGCCTCATGACAGTCAATGTCAAAACCAACCACCTGACAGTTTAATGTAATGTTAACCAATAAAGCTAAAGTTTCTTAAGTTTGATAATTAATCTGCTAGGTCATGTTTATGACAGGTTGTGTTGTCTTAGTAATGTCAAGTTGTCATGACAAAGACACTGACAGGTTATGATGTATTGGTTTATGTCAAGTTGTCATAACAAAGACATTTCAAACAATGTCATATTTGCATTAAAAATGTCATAATTGAGCGAATGACACTTAATGACAGTTGTCATAAACATGCATACAACTTCCTTCATATTCATAACATATGTCATGTCATGATTATGAAGGTGTCATGTCAGTCTTATGCACACCCCTTCAAGTAAAGTGTTACCGATGTTTCTAAAGGAGCTTTCGCAGCGGGTAGGTCTAGGATCTGGCCTCCAGGATGGTTCCCCGAGAACTAACGTTAATGGTTCCCCTAGGAAATGTTCCTGGTTGCGTTCGCAGCGCCGGTAGGAGCTCTGAAGTGTGTGAGCCGCGCTTGTTGTTGTGACTTTTATTTTGACGGCGCAGGGAACGCCAGAACACATTCTCCTGTTCATTAGTTTACATCTGTCTAACAGTCCTGTGTAATACGGTATTAGATAGATCTGTTATACACAGAAAGTAGACAGTAATGAAAGGCATTAGCGTATGGCGTGTGTTTGGTGTCCAGTGTTGCTGAGCAGAAATACATGATCATGTTTCTCTCGGTCTCCTCAAAGTTGCGTTGGGTTTTCTCATCAGCGTAAAGGTTAAGAGGCGCATCTATCACTGTTTTACATGTTCGTAGAGTTAGTTTCTGGAGTAAATATATAGGCTACACCTAAGGTTAACAACTGTCCCGAATTAGCCGGGACGTCCCGTATTTTGGGCCTAATTTATTTGTCCCGATTAAACGGACTGCTACGCTAATCTAACCACTGACTGATACACCAGCAACACGACACTTGAGAATGATCTCACACACATCAGACCATACGAATAACAAACTCATAATTGAGAATGACTTATTCTTTTGGGACGAATCATTGTGTGATTTGCGCTGTCGTCACTCCCGATTCGGTCCGGACTCGCTGGATCCGGAATCCCTTCCACTGTCCGGCCGGGTTTTGATTTCGGCAAATCAGTTTTGGTGAATTCAAACAACGTGATTATTGTTCATGAGTCCAACACGAGCCACGCAAGAACACATGAACTCTTCCTGAGGGAATAATGCTGATGTGATTTGCTGCCCAAGAAACATGTCTGATTATTAATAATGTTTAAAAAAATAAAAAAAAATAAGTCAGGATTCTTTGATGAATTACGGAAGCGTATTGCACTCACTTGAGGAAAAAAAA
The DNA here is from genome assembly GCF_029890125.1 of Rhinichthys klamathensis goyatoka. Classification (NCBI taxonomy): domain Eukaryota; kingdom Metazoa; phylum Chordata; class Actinopteri; order Cypriniformes; family Leuciscidae; genus Rhinichthys; species Rhinichthys klamathensis. The sequence continues at coordinate 103,832 of NW_026607160.1, read as the reverse complement.
TCTACTCTGTTGTTCTGAATTAACGAGTTAATTATCTCAGAATTATGAGATCATTTTTCATGGAAAAAAGTTTTTGCTCTGTTTTCTGAATTAATGACTTAATTATCTCAAAATTATGAGTAACTCATTAATTCATAAAAACAGTGAAAAAAAATGTTTTTCAAGAAAAATGATAATTCTCTCATAATTCTGAGATAATTAACTCGTTAATTCAGAAAAACAGAGTAGATTTTTTTTCTTCAAGTGAATGCAATACGCTTCCGTAGATGAATAGAAGGTTCAAAGTAGATTTATCCTAAATAAAAAAAAAAGCTTTTGTAACATTATAAATGTCTTTACTGTCACTTTTGATTACTTTAATGCGTCCTTGCTGAATAAAAGTAGGCCCTTCCTGGTAACACTTTATTTTAAGGTGCTTGTACTAAGCAGTAATTAACAGTTAATAAGACCTTATAAGATGCATATAAGCATTAACTACTTCATATAAGGGTTAATTAAAGGTCCAGGCCCTGAAGAGATCAGGGAAACTACTCCCTCTTGGGAAGGTCAACTTTTAAGTGACTGGGAGTTTGTGTTAGCATTTATGTTTGTTCGGCTGTTCTAAAAGTGCAATGTATTGATACTTGAGAAATGTATTATTTAATTTTATTTATTTATTATCATTAGTTAATGCTTATATGCATCCTATAAGGTCTTATAAGTGTCTTATTAACTGTTAATTACTGCTTATTACAAGCACCTTAAAATAAAGTGTTACCTTATTTGGAACTATGTTTTGTGTGTAATGTGACTTTTTTTGTGTGACCTAACACAGCTTTTTTTTTAAATGGCGGGTGCTGGTGTTTCGCGTGCGTTCGGCCAATCAGCGAACACTACCGTCACGGAGAGTTCCAATAGAGAGCCTAAGCCCCTCCCCTTCCAGTCGACCACCATGGGACCTTATTTCGAAAAAATATTGTATGGTAGTCAATCCAGGAGACAACAAATATTTTGATCTCGTTTGAATTGTGCCCTGAATTACACATATGATGTTTGTCAATTTAAAAGATACATTTTAAAGTCAAGAAAGTCGCAAACTTTACTGAAGCTAACTTTACTGAAGCTAACTTTACTGATGCTAACTTTACTGAAGCTAACTTTACTGATGCTAACTTTACTGATGCTAACTTTACTGAAGCTAACTTTACTGAAGCTAACTTTACTGATGCTAACTTTACTGAAGCTAACTTTACTGAAGCTAACTTTACTGAAGCTAACTTTACTGAAGCTAACTTTACTGAAGCTAACTTTACTGATGCTAACTTTACTGATGCTAACTTTACTGATGCTAACTTTACTGAAGCTAACTTTACTGAAGCTAACTTTACTGATGCTAACTTTACTGAAGCTAACTTTACTGATGCTAACTTTACTGATGCTAACTTTACTGAAGCTAACTTTACTGAAGCTATCTTTACTGAAGCTGACTTTACTGAAGCTTACTTTACTGAAGCTAACTTTACTGAAGCCAACTTTACTGAAGCTAACTTTACTGATGCTAACTTTACTGAAGCCAACTTTACTGAAGCTAACTTTACTGAAGCTAACTTTACTGAAGCTAACTTTACTGAAGCTAACTTTACTGATGCTAACTTTACTGAAGCTAACTTTACTGAAGCTAACTTTACTGAAGCTAACTTTACTGATGCTAACTTTACTGATGCTAACTTTACTGAAGCTAACTTTACTGAAGCTAACTTTACTGATGCTAACTTTAAAAAGATAAGTTGTCTCTCGCCATTGACTACCATACATATTTTTTCCGAAATAAGGTCCCATGAGCCGGAAGCGGAGAGGTGGGGCTTAGGCTCTCTATAGCGCTGGTGTAGACCGACTCTGAAGGAGGAGTAAATCAGTTCCTCCAAAAGGAGTTCCTAGAACTAAAATCTTTCCTAGTTCCTGCGGTGCGAACGCGCCAAACTCCGGGAGCTTCCGCCAATAGTGCTAGGAACTATGAAAAGGTTCCTCCGGTGCGAAAGACCTTAAGACTTCTGTCTCGGCCTTATAAACATGTCAGAGTCTTTTAAAGCTCAGAAATTCCACTGTAAGGCGTGTCATTCTTTCCCTCCTGGATCCGGCCCAGGTGTGGAGAGCTCTCGGAGAGACACGCACTAAAGAGCCAGCGCACTACTTAGCATACTGGGACAAATCTAAACTTGCAAGCTCTTGCAGACGCTTCCAGCCGTCAGGTGCCAATTAAAAGCTTCATTCTTACAGGAAAAACCTCTCCAGACACATGCAGCTCCTGGAATGTGAATTTGAATGTCGTTTTTAGCTTGCGTTCCTGCCTCACAGAATAACACTTACATTTATGCATTTGCCAGATGCTTTTATCCAAAGTGCATTCAAAGTATACTTTACCAGTTCATGCGTTCACTGGGAATCGAACCCACGACATGCGAGTGCTAAACTGCTGTATCTTCAGGAGAACTTTCTAGCACTCGGTCTCAGTTCACACGCGACCCTCAGAAGGTGTGATTGGGTTTCTCACAGTGTGTGACGTATTTCTATAGTCCAAAATGTAACTCAATAAGATTTGTCCATTGGCTTCTGGGTTATTGCAGAAAATAAGGCCTGTGACCAACAAACGTTTAGGGTTCTGACACATTTTGTGAATTTCTTACACAAGTTTTGTGAATTTGGCAGCCCAAGTACAATTGGCAAAAGTAAGAAGCTAAACGTAGGCTTTATAGCCCACGGTCACATGACTTCAACCCCTTCAACGTCACTCTTTCAGTGTTTATTTTAAAAGTTTGCGTTTCAGTTTGATGACATTTCATGTCCGATAGCCTCATTTTTCATGACAAGTAAAAGCTTTAATACGATCAGAAGGGGTTTTTACTAGAGGTGTGGCGATACCCTCATGTCACGATTCGACACATGTTACGATACTGAACTCACAATATGATATTTGCGATACTCCAAGACATATGATAAAATGTTAACAAAAAATTAACTGTTGATTAAAATTCTAAATTTGGTGTTACATTGTGTGTGTAAATTAATATTCTTGGACTTGGTGCTGGAAACCCAATGAACAGGACAATAGAGACACCAGAATAACAATATTCATGATTCTGAAGCTGAAAACTGAATTATTTTAGACTAATATGCTTGATCTCTGTCACTGGCTAGATATATTTAAAATAATGAAGGCCACTTTTTACTGGTAACATCAGAGATTTGGCATTATCAGGACACACACATATTCCCCCATTGCATTATTATACATTATATTCAACATTATATAGTAGTTTAATGTAGTACTGACACTAAAACTTTTCTCACACAGTAATTTTTATTTTGGGTGAACTATCCACGATACATATTGTTGCATTTTTGTATTGTGAAATATTGTTACACCCCTAGTTTTGACTGATGTATGTCATAGAATTAAACGTGAATATATCTTGAGCTTATTTCAGGCATTTAACCAAAAACCCATTGACGTCGGGACTGGATCCGCAAGTGCTAAAATGCTTGTTCCCTGGTTTTGGACTACAAAAACACATCATCGCTCTTCACTGTGTGACGCTGCCTTCCAATTGGTCCAAAATGAGAAGACAACACAATTTAGTTGTTTAGCTTTGGGAACAGCCTTCATGTCAGGAGCACCAATGATGCCTTCAAATGTTAAAATGCAGAAGTCTTAGTAGGCGACTTGGTAACACTTTACTTGAAGGGGTCTGCATAAGACTGACATGACACCTTCATAATCATCCCAGGACACATGTTATGAATATGAAGGAGGTTTATGCATGTTTATGACAACTGTCATTAAGTGTCATTCGCTCAATTATGACATTTTGAATGCAAATATGACATTGTTTGAGATGTCTTTGTTATGACAACTTGACATAAACCAATTCATCATAACCTGTCAGTGTCTTTGTCATAACAACTTGACATTACTAAGACAACACAACCTGTCATAAATATGTCATAAACATGACATAGCAGATTAATTATTAAACTTAAGAAACTTTAGCTTTATGGGTTAACATTAAATTAAACTGTCATGTGGTTGGTTTTGACATTGGCTGTCATAAGGCCATTATAACTGTCATGAATATGTTTCTTGACCTCGACTACAGTGATACACATTGAATTTGTCATTAAAATGTTATAATGCCTCATGACAGCCAATGTCAAAACCAACCACATGACAGTTTAATGTAATGTTAACCCATAAAGCTAAAGTTTCTTAAGTTTAATAATTAATCTGCTATGTCATGTTTATGACATATTTATGACAGGTTGTGTTGTCTTGGTAATGTCAAGGTGTCATGACAAAGACATCTCAAACAATGTCATATTTGCATTAAAAATGTCATTATTGAGCGAAAGACACTTAATGACAGTTGTCATAAACATGCATAAACCCTCCTTCATATTCATGATGTGTCCTGTCATGATTATGAAGGTGTCATGTCAGTCTTATGCACACCCCTTCAAGTAAAGTGTTACCGGCGACTCAGTAAGTTAGGGAACAGAGCTACAGCTTGATGTTATGAGGTTGAAAGGCTCACGAGAAGCAGTAGTTGGTGTCCAGGGCCCGTTTGCGTCGCCTGGACGAGGGCAAGACGTCCAGCCGGTGCGGAGGCAACATCATCAGGATCAGATGAGGGAGAAGCTGCTCCTTCTGCTCCTTCTGCTTCTTCAGTCGACCCAGATCCCATCGGTTCTGCTCGTCGTACTCGCCGTCCACCCCTGAGGACAGAGCAGAAGCACACACACGCTCACATCAGAAACCCTCTAGATCATGAATATTAATGTTTTCGGGAAGACATTGACGGTCAGTTCGGTTGTGTTTCAATCCAATGTGACTCAGACAGAGGAACGCAAAACCTTAAAGTCCCCCTGTGGTGTAAATCCAGTTTTTAATATTGTTTATGTGTGTATGTGGTGTTAATATGCTTTAAGACAAACCATGTGTAAGTTCATAAGTCGACAGCATTGCTGAGTATTTTCTGCTTAAAACTGCAGTGAACCAAAGACAGTCTCAAAAACACGGTGTGAAATCGCTGGTGTTTCTGACGTCACATTCTTACGGATTTATTATAATAAGTGTCACGGGCCCACCGGTGGGCCCAAATTCTTTACATTTTTAAAACAGTAATATCCTATACTAAACCTAAACTAATCTTGACAAACTATATATCATTTGAAAGCTTACAATCTCTAGTTTCCATATTTGGTGATTGATTTTCAAAATAAATTACAGAGGAGCCGTAATTTATCAATTTGCAACAATAATATTTTCATACTCTTAGACCTTTATTTTGAAATAGTGATGAACATGAAAAATCATGAAAGAAGGGTAGAAACCTCAGTTTGTTTTCATTCCAAGAGTTCAAAAGATAGCATCCATTCAATTATTTAAAAAAAAAAAGGTCTGATTTTTTTTTTATATAAAGAAAAAAATTATATGATGTGGCAGGAAGCTAAAACGCACATGCGTGTTCTTTTTATGTTTCTTAGAGGTTGAAATCATATCAAAATCTGCCAAACTTCTCATATTACTTCTGAATAGGATGTCTACTTCATAAATTGTATGAAAATTGTGGAAATAATGGTTCATATCACTCAAAACACATATGGAAATGGAGGCGCCCTTATATGGGCAGTGATGGAGTCTGGTTGTCATCTAGTGAAAAAGTTTGGTACTGCGCCCAAACAAAATCTTACTGAAAGCTCATTTTTTGAGATATCAACCTAAAATTTGAAACACAACTTGTTCAGATTTTTGGCTTTGATTTTTTTGCAGTTTTAGAGTCGCCCAGGTTTTGAAAATATATATTTTATATAAAATATGAATAATTAAAAATTTTACATTGTACATTTTCATAAACTCAAACTTCTATAACTTTTTTTCTGTTTCACTTTCTTAATTTATTTCACTTCTACAAGAATCTGCCAAATGTCTTCTTTAAAACAAGACCAATCTTACGTCTATATTCCAAAGCATTCTTGAATTACAACCATTTAAGTTCGAAATGTGCATTTTCATGTATATTCAAAAAAAGGGGGGTGACACTTAAAGGGTTAAAGAGGACCTATTATGGCCTTTTACAGTCTTGATGTTGTTTCAGGCTCTACTAGAACAGGTTTTCCAGCTTGAATGTTGATTATTCTCCTCATATTCTCCATTGTTGCGGCTCCTCTCGTCCCAGTCTGTCAGTAACGCTCTGTTTACTTCCTGTCTCTATGAAGCCCCTCCTTCTGAAAGCACACTGTGCTCTGATTGGTCGGTTGGATCAGTGTGCTCTGATTGGTCGAGCGCTTTGAGTGTGTTTGGGAAATGTCCCGCCCCTTCCCATAACCGCCAGTTTAACACACTACTAACTAGGGTTGGGTACCGAAACTCGGTGCCAATAGGGAACCGGTTCCGACGTAAACGGTAGTAACCAGACCGAATAAGAACGAAAATTTCGGTGCCTGATTTCGGTGCCTAACTTCATTAGGCACACACGCGCACACACACACACACACACACACACACACACAAGGTCTCTCACTCGCTCGCTCTCCGCCGTGCGTGTGCTACACAGTTTGGAGCACAGTTTCCTCTTCCTCGCATGCGCGCTCTTTCTCGCAAGGTTTGGCTGCATTTCACGTGTAAAATTACGTGTCAGAACGCCCTCTGGGTGTGCCGATAGTCTGAATCCCATATAGAATCAAGCCAATTCATTGGCTGATGGCGCGGGCGCCGCATCGACGCACTTACGTCGTCATATTATGTTGGCGCGCGCGCCATCTGCTCCTCAGATTTCTCTGCCTAAAAAAGGAAGCTGGTCGGCAGCGCGAGGAGCTTGGCAGCGTCTCGTTCCCTATTGAGAGATATGTTACACCAGTAACCAGAGATGTTCTCTTTCATAGGTTCACTCAACGCTGCGTAGCTAAGAAGCAGTGGATTTGTATTTGTAGGCTGCTGTATCACGTGCCGTTTGAACTGACGCGCTACAGCGATCTGTCACATTTCAAAGAGCCAAAAACGTTATTTATTGTGTGAATCTCGTAAAAATATTGACAGAATCTGACAGCTGTGGATTTGTTCCATATCAAAAGTAACCTTCTCTGTCTTGCCTGTCAGTGTCCTCTTTGTCCGCGATTTTTCTGTGTGAAAAGGGTCAATTGCGTGAGTCTCACGGTCAATGCGTGAGAGTTGGCAGCTCTGCCTCTGCCTGCTAGTAATCTCTATTAATCTCCAGTATTATTACATTGTTTGATACAATATTGTTTCATTTGATATTATGTAAATATGAATTTTTATTTTATATTGGTTTTATTATTACCATATGTTACTTGTATTTATATTGTTTAAAGATTTAAGTTAATATTGTGTCCAGTTTGGCCCTGTAAATTAAAGGGTATTATTTTTTGATAAAGTGTGTGCGGTTTCATTTTCTTAAGTATCGATTTAAGAACCGTTTAAGCACCGGAACCGTTTAAGCACCGGAACCGTTTAAAATATACCGAGTAGGTACTGGAATCGGATAAAACCCAAACGATACCCAACCCTACTACTAACTAACTCAACCAGGCCCCGCCCCTTTATTCTGCGTATTAATTATTATAATGAGGAATATTGTGACGTGTTCCCGGAAGAAACTCAAGACTACAATGGAGGCGTTTCAGGAGTTCAGAAACACTGATATAGAGAAACAACTGGAGCTTTTTCCTGCTCAAACAGCAACATCACACACTAAAGACAGATGCACATGGACAAAAGCACTTTAACTTCTTTATGAAGGAGATTTCCCTGAATCAGACCGCCGCTCACTCTCCGTCTCCTCAAGCATCTGCGTATTCAATCTGTCTGTGATAGCAAAAGCAGCTCAGGTCCCAGGAGAGGCGTTGCCAATAGATACGGACACCCCTCTTTCATTGAGGGCCAAGAGTCTGAGTGCCGCAGTCCAGCCAGAGCGTTCCCGAAACCCCAGACACCCCCGAGGCCCGGCTGAGCGAGATCCCACACGCTCTCCGAGAGTCCGGCGGGAGCGCAGACGCGGTTATCTCATCAGAGCGTGTGCGGTGAAGATGAGCCGACGGGGGAAAGCTGTGTGGGATTCGTGATTGTGTGTTGTATGTTCAGTAGTGCGTCCCAGAGAAAAACAGTGAGAGAAGACTATAGTAGCAGAGTGGATCCGCAAATATCTAATAAGATAAACCCTAATTCAACCCAAGGTCCATGCACAGCCTGGAAGCAGGAACACATTTAAATGACAATAATGAGATCACTACCGCACACTGTTGACGTTACTCTTTTATTTTATTCAAAGCGAACCTGAGGACGCTATATGCGAAACGCGTTGTTCGCTTTGAATAGAGTAAAGTCAACAGTGTGCGGTAGAGTGTTTCTTATTATTGTCAAGATAAATTCTATGTTCGTACCTAAGTGCAATTCTTGAAAAATGTGTACGTTTGCAAATATTTAAGTGGTGGTGAAAATCCAGCCTTTAAAGGGATAGTTCACTTTGAAATAAATTTTTGGTATGTTTTAGCTTACCTCAAGGGCATCCAAGATGTAGGTGTCTTTGTTTCCGCAGTAGTTTCAATTTTGATATTTTTAGGTCAAACCGTTCTTGTCTGTCAGTCATATAATGCAGGTCTATGGTCACCACCTCAAAGAGCATGCACAGAGAAGTCCAAATTAAACATGATTTAATGACTCGTAAATGTAAGTACACATTGATGGCCTAAGACACGAAACGAGTGGTTTGTGTGTGAAAACGAACAGTATTTATATAGTTTTTACCTCTTGTAAACACAGCCACGTCCAAGTGATCTGAGGGCGCCGGCGCTTCGGCCTTTTCCGGAAAGCGCCGGAAGTGATCTCTCGCGCGTGTACGTCACTCATTGTTTACACAGAGATTTCGGAAGTGTTACCTTTCACTGTGAAGATCTAAACATATTTAGATATAAAGTAAATCACAATGGAAGACGATTTCGATATATCAACAGACAACGTTGAATTTTTTTTCGCAACCGCGCGAGAGATCACTTCCGGCGCTTGCGCAGACCGAAGCGCCGGCGCCATCAGATCACTTGGACGTGGCTGTGTTTACAAGAGGTAAAAACTATATAAATACTGTTCGTTTTCACACACAAACCACTCGTTTCGTGTCTTAGGCCATCAATGTGTACTTACATTTACGAGTCATTAAATCATGTTTAATTTGGACTTCTCTGTGCATGCTCTTTGAGGTGGTGACCATAGACCTGCATTATATGACTGACAGACAAGAACGGTTTGACCTAAAAATATCAAAATTGAAACTACTGCGGAAACAAAGACACCTACATCTTGGATGCCCTTGAGGTAAGCTAAAACATACCAAAAATTAATTTCAAAGTGAACTATCCCTTTAAAGGGTTAGTTCACCCCAAAATGTAAACTCTGTCAGTAATTACTCTCCCTCATGTTGTTCAACCCCGTAAGACTTTCGTTCATCTTCGGGACACAAATTAAGATATTTGTGATTAAATCTGAGAGCTGGATCACTCCTCCATAGGCTTCTAAAGGGATTGAAACTTGCCGGCCCAGAAAAGTTATTAAAGACATCGTTAAAATAGTCCGAGTGACTACAGTGGCTCAACCTTAAAGTCCCTGTAAAGGCAATTTCAAAAAAAAATTCTAAACACATTATAAATGTTAGAAATGTATTGCTAAAACATATTACAAAGACTGTGAACTGTGAAGTACTGAATTGTGGAGTTAGACCGTTAAACAGTTTTTCACCATTGCTATTTTCCGGATTTTCTGGGCGGGGCTAAAACAGGGCTCGATGACGCACTGGAGCCCTTGAGCTCCTGGACACGCCCCTACTTGATGACGCACTAAAGCCGCTGAGGCTGGCCGCTCCTAACAATATTATAGACTAGAGCACATTCACATCAGTTTGCCGCTCATTCGCGAGTTACTGTCAGTAGCACTACTATTATTAGTAACGGCCTACAGATTGCTAGCTAGCTATGCCTTTGTCACGGAAATGCGTAGCAGCTAACGTTATTACCTGGATGCGATCACCGGATCAGTACAAAACAGATCGGTGTCCTTATTTACATTTCCGAAAAACGATTACATCAAGAAGAAGTGGATTAATTTTGTGAAGAGCCACTTTGATGGAGAGCTGAGGATCACCGCCAAAACCACCTCTGTAAGTGATCATTTTACACGGGATAGTTTTATAAACTTTCATCGGAGACAACTGGGATTCACTGATAATCCACTGTTACTGGTGAATTAGGCCGAACCGACTATCTCCCGCCTCGGCCTTCATCCTCCAGTCGCGCCGACAACTGGTGCCATCATCGGCAGTGCGTGCCCACCGTGCGAGCATCTATTTCGGCTGTAGAGTTGAGTGTGGCAACGGCAGCTTTCCCGCGAGTGGGCGTGGCTTCAGCGCAGCCAGCGGACACGCCCCCAGCGTTTGAGAGCAGAGAATACTGCTCATTTTTTCAAGATTTTGATAGCTTATTTTATGTACTTGCTGGCTTTTTTTATCATTCAAATTTGGCTGGGTGACTAATAACACATTTTTCTGTGGTGTGACAAACTCAGAACACATACTTAATTTTGACTTTACAGGGACTTTAAGTTTATCAAGCGACGAGAATACTTTATAACGAACAAAAATAACGACTTTATTCAACTATTCCTCTTCTTCTCTGTGGGCCTCGAGTGAGTTCACGTAGTGTAACAGCGCAGCGCTTCTGTACGTCTCACACACACACACACATGACCAGCGTCGGCCAATAGTGAGCCTGTGTGTGACGTACGACCCAGAAGCGCTGCGCTGTTACACTACGAGAACTCACTCGAGGCCCACAGAGAAGAAGAGGAATAGTTGAATAAAGTCGTTATTTGTGTTTGTTATTTACGCGACAGTAAAACACTGATGATCACTTCAGAAGCTGGAGGGATGTTTTCTGGTCACAAAAATAATGAGAAACACGCATGTAGGTTATATAATTGTAAATATATTTGAAAGATAATTTAAGTTTATGTTACACACTTTAAGCATTATCGAATATCGCATTATTTAATATCGCGCAGCCCTAGTGAAAGCACAACACTGTTGGTACCGGAGCAGTTGCGCAGCATTGGTTGGTCTTCTTCACTCACCTCTGAACTTGACCTCCAGAACCTCGTTGACGTGCTCAACAATGTCTCCGTTGGGGCTGAACGTGTGACACGGGCAGTGAACGCTGATCTCCAGGCCCAGGTTGGTCTCTGCGCGGTGCAACAACACACAGTTTCAAACACAAACATCTGATTCCAGTGTGTATAGTGCTTGGATATGGGAATATCACTGCCAGGCACAGATATGAAACACTAACTGAACGATTTCAACAGTTGACTATACAAAACTATTGTAATATGCATATTTTTGTTCTGTCCATTCGTCATAAGGAGCTGTGCAGTTCACTAATTCACAGTCCGATGACCTCTGTGTTTCTGATTTTGTGTCATGATTTGCGGAGAAATGCAAACTCATCTTTGGTCATTCATTGAATCCATTTCCCAGTTATCGACTGATTCCTACTTAGATTGAATCCATAGTGACTCGAAGTTTCTATTATTCAGACCAATTAAAGAGTTTAAAATGATTCTTTCTTTTATATATGACAGTACAGTATCAAATACAGTCAAGATTGATCAAAACACACAATATGAAGCCGTCGCTTTGCACACAGATTTTTGCAAAAGCATTTTTCAAATCAGAAAGACATATTCTTCATTAGGTATTCATTTAATTCAAACATTAAGTTGATTATACAAAACAATTTGAGTTACAACAAATAATTGATGATTAGAAAATTATACAATTATTAGTATGATTAGTAGATTGGAAAACTATGGAATACAGAGAAAAACACAGATTTTTTCATAATTTTTAACTTATTTTAATGGATATTTCCCACTGGAAGATCATCAAACGCCGTACCCTCACAGGGAAAAGTTCAAGTTGTAAATAAAACTAAAACTATTGTTGCATGTTTTACAAGAAAAATACTATTTCATTGTTTCTACTTCAAAATTGCATGTTTAATAAAAAGCGTTACTTGATGTTTCTTTGCACATTTTTGTACATTTACTACTGATTTCTGAGTGAGAATTGTCCTACACCGATTTTTTTTCGGTACTGCTGACATATTTACATCAACAATTTCAAACAAAAATCTAGAGTATGTGATGTTTGCAAGGCATAAATGTGTGTGTATTTGATCAGTGAATGTTGTATTCATGTATTAGTTCATCTAACAGTCTTCATGTGATCAGCTCTGGTGGACGTTCACTCACCTCTGTACATGAGCCACTCGCGTATGGTCTCGGTGACGTCGAAGGAAACCCACTCAGGCGTTCCTTTAGTGAGAGCGTTCTTGCCGCCGATGTAGCGCTGCTTAGCGATGTGCTCATCGGGACGAAGGATCTGCAACACACGGGTTCGACCATCAGTTTAAAGCTGACATTAATGTGCCATCAGCATCAACTAACAGACCTTCAAACACCGACAGGTTTCCTCAACGCTCATACTAGGGCTGTCTCTTCACGTTCGAAAATCGATTGGTCAATCGATCGGACCAACCAACACAAGTTTCGAAAACGAAAATAGGGAATCGATTTTAACAGGCTTTTAACCAAAAATGTGTGTTAGGTGGACAGATCAATACAGCACACAGAACATGTGGGATGCTGGACAATAACAATGTCTTTTCTGTTCACCAAATGCTTTTTAATATTCGCTATTACTTCAATGCAAGTGAACAAGCGCGCCGTTATTTGTTGCGTAGTGACGTGTGTGTGTGTGTGTGTGTGTGTTCAAGTGAGCCAGAAATGCGCAGATTCTCTTTTTTTTTTTTTTTAACAGTGACAGTAATAACAATGATGACAGAAACAAGTTCAAACAACTTGCGTGGGTTGATTAAGAAGGTGGGAGGAGTCGGAGTTGAAAAGAGAGCAAGGATTCATATCTTGTCAGAAAGTGTTGGACGGCAGAGGTCAGTTTCAGATGCGTAATTATGAAGGGGAGATGTGTATTCCATTGCAATGAAGTCTGTAATAAGATTTTTCCAATAGTTAATGTGTATTTTGTTTCGAGTTTTCCAGTTCATGAGGATAGTTTTCTTGGCGATGGTTCGAGCTATGAGGAGCATTCTAGAGTTTATAGTTTTATCAGTGATTATTGTGAGGTCCCCCAGCAAGCAAAGAGAGGGCGACAGTGGGATGTGGCAGCCGACTATAGTGGATAGTGACTGTGTGACCTCTTCCCAAAAGTGTTTGATTGGAGTGCAGTGCCAGGTTGCATGGATGTATGTATCTGTAGAATTGTGATTACAATGTGTGCAAACTTCTGATGTGAAACCCATTTTAGCTAATCTATTGCCCGTGTAGTGTGTTCTGTGAAGTAAATGTGAAGAAATGTGCAGATTCTGCAATACACTGTATTTAATATATCATGAGGATCACGAGTTGCGTATTTGCGCTAAATCCGCACAGATTTGTCTTACACGAACTTCCCCAGCAAAGTGAGTAAACACAGAAACACGCCAGATTGGCTCGTGATTTGACAGCGTTTCCCGCCAAAGTTCATTTGTACCCGCGTTTGGCGGGTCGGAGTAGCCTGACTACTTCGTACTTCCGCTCTATTTCAGTTCGCTTCTGTACTCAGTCTGAGACATCGACATGTCTCTCAGTTTTCCTCCGGCCTGAAAACAGCCGGCCAATCAACGAACAGAGGGCGGGCTGAGAGCCGTGACGTAGACGCTAAGCACCGAGTTTAAGATTG